>NC_079519.1:28472467-28496318 GCF_000801105.2 Raphanus sativus | reverse complement strand
AAAAGGGCAGAAGAGATGCATCTATTGCAAAATGGACCATTGAACAAGATACAAGTGAACGAGGATCTAACCATCGTAACTTTTATTGTAACTTTACCAAATTTTATTCAATCATCACGCAGATCCATCCAGTCTGTGTCCTGTATTTGCAGAGACTCCTTTGTAAAATAAAGTCTTTTTTGGTTGCAAGCAAAGACTCCAGAAAATAATAGCTAACCCCAAAAAGCTTATTCTTCCTCCTGCGTATGTATACACCTAAGTGTAGACACAGAACTCGAAGAATAAACAAAATTACTGAACCCAACTTCTAATAAAGAAACTTCTGTTTCGTATAAATTTGTTACCTCAATTAGGCATCTGTCATTCGAGCCCACTAGATTCTGTAGTCTTTGAATCAGAATCAAACCACAAGGTAGAATAAAAGAAAGCTATAGCATCTCCAATGTCGAGAAATACAATGAAAAACGTAAAAAAGGTTATACAGGTTTTACCTACCTCAACGCTTTTGACCTCTTAACAAATAACCGATGGAGGTTGGATAAAGGTCTTAAACTCTTACAATAGCTGTCTGAACGGGTAGAAAGACAATATTTTATCCTTCAAATTTTAACAAGTTCCAAATAAAAGAAAACACACATGCCAATGAAACTTAGGGAGAAGACACAAGTTCTACCTCATGAGTTTGCAAAGTTCTCTCAAACTAGTACTGGCGAACCGGACTTCTCGACGCCCTTCTGCGACCAGACCTTCCATGAGGAGAACGAGACCTGCTTCGGTCACGACCATCTCTCCCACTCCTGGGTCTCCTGTCATAATGCTTTCTATGATTTCTACCATGATCTCTGTGTCTGTCCCTATCTCTATCATTATCACGGTATCTCTCTCTATCACTAGAACCACTCCTCCTACTCTCGCTTTCCCTCTCCCTCGGTTTCCTCTTATCATCTGCTTCTTTCCCTCTGACTAGCCTTTCTTCTTCCCTTCCTTTATCTTTAGCAGCCTGCATTTAAAAAAAAAATTATAGATCTTACAAGGAGCAAGGGATTCAAATATTAATTCAGACTTACCTTTTGTTCAGCAAGAAAATCTCGGACCATGCCATAGCCAACATGCTGCTTCCCAGTGACATGAGACTGGGTCCTTTCTACAGCATCATTAGAGACAAGGAATGAACCACAAACATCACACAGTGCCATCTTCTTCTCCTGTACCATCGCTAGCACCTTGTCATTTGGTCGCTGTATCAACATTGCCTTCTCCGTATTAAGCCCTTCCACCTACAAAAATTACAAAAAAGATTTAGTTAAATGTGTCAGATAGAGAGTAACTACAAACAGGAAGGAATCAAGCAGATCACACAATTTTACCCAAAAAAAAAAAACTCAACATCACAAAAGAAGAGTACCTTTCTCATTAGGGCTTCAGCTTCATCCACCTTGCCTTCTTCACCAAGTGCTTCCACTTGCTCAAGAAGGTTCTTAATCTTCTCCTCCAAAACAGAGAGCTGCTCAGCTTTCTCACCAGACAGAGAAGGTGGTGGAGGAGGTTCAAGCTCTTGCGCAAGGCGCTCTTGTCCACGCCTTACCTTCCTGTCAAGATCATTCACCTGTGTAACCAATTCCAAATCTATAAGCATACAGAAGAAACCGATACTAACGAGAAAAGTAATCATTAGGCACCAGCTTCTCGCAGAATTGAACAAGCTCAGCCTCGAACTTAGGAACATACGAATCATGCCTCGGAGAGTTCTCAAAGCTGAAACAATCAAATCCAAAAACACCAAAACTTAAAGACTTATTGAATCGAATCGAATCGAATCAAATCAAATAACAAAAAACGATTCAGATTCGGGAAAAAAATCACGAAATCAAATCAAATCAACACAGTTGGAGATTGTTTTTGAATCGAGAGACTCACCTCTCTTTGAGCTTGGGATCATGAATCCTCGAGCACGCACCGAGATCGCTCTTGGTGTTGACGAAGAGGTCATGAGGGCAAAATCGAACCATGTAGAATGCGCAGACCTCTCTGTCATCCCACTTGATCTCTTTGAATCCTCTCCTCTCTTCGTCCGTCAGATCACGAGCTGCGACAATTCGTTTTCGTTAATTGGCTAATTCAAAACACACAAAATCTACTTTAGATTGATTGATTGATTGCTATTCGTGAAAAACAAAACTCACCTGCGCCCATAAGTTCGTCCAGCAGAGCTCGTTGAGCATCCATGGCGGATTACGAAGAATTCGAATCGAATTCGAGAGAGTGATGATGATTAGGGTTTCGTTCGCCACGAGATTGGCTAAAGGGCGTCGTCGTCGTCTGTCTACCGTTGAATCTATGTATTGGCAGAAACTGAACCAAAATCAATCTAAACCGACTTGAAAACCGGTTTTCAATCGGTCCAAAACTTCAGTCTACACACCCAGATCTGGGCCCACATGTTATGGTCCGTGCAGAAAATATCGCTGCGTATAAACCACGTACGAGCATGATTATTGCTTAGATTCTTAACAAAGCAAAAGTCCTTAATACATATATATATATATATATTAGGGGTGGGCAAAAAACCCAAACCAAATCGAACCGAACTAACCAAACCGAAATTAAACCGAACCAAACCAAACCGTGCTCTTTATGTAACCCAATTGGTTCATGTTTTACTCAACCCAAACGGTTTGGTTTGGTTTGGGTTTAAACCGAACCAAACCGATAATCCCAGTATATATATATAGTAAAAATATATATGATATATATATATATATGTATTAACATATTGTAAATTTTAGTTAAAGTTTCGTTTTTTATTTTTTCATAACTTCCATATCTTTAAAAAAAATTATAAATATGATTCAAATAATACTATTATATGTAAACTCATGTAGCACAAGTTTTTATATTCTCACTCTATCGTTTATGAGTTGATTAGTTTTTAATAAAAGTATAAAACTGATGCTTTCATATTTTATAACCAACCCGAATTACACCGAACTAAATT
This sequence comes from Raphanus sativus, assembly GCF_000801105.2. Classification (NCBI taxonomy): domain Eukaryota; kingdom Viridiplantae; phylum Streptophyta; class Magnoliopsida; order Brassicales; family Brassicaceae; genus Raphanus; species Raphanus sativus. Next base: position 28,493,323 of record NC_079519.1, on the reverse strand, counting down.
AGACCATAATAATGTAAACCGAACTAAATCTAAACCAAACCGAACTGAACCGAACCGAATTAAACCCAAACCGAACCCAAACCAAAGCTACTTTGGTTTTAATTGGTTTGAGTTTTATAAAACCCAAATTACCCAAACCAAACCGAACCCAAACCGAACCCGAAACTAAACCGAAATGCCCACCCCTAATATATATATATGTATATGTATATATTATATATACGTATATAATTGTTTTCTAAGAACTTTATGGAAACTGAAACCAAAAGTTCTTTAATTAAGAAACTTTTGGTTTCGGTTTCCGTAAAGTCCTTAAGAGCGACATTATCGCGTTCCTTAGGCTTGTGCCTTAAGGAATATTGGGTCTGAAAATAAATGAAAAAGCTAAAGAATGTATAGAACGTGGTTTAGCTAAGGCATTTTTTGTGTCGTTCCTTTAGGCCAGGTGTCACCTCGTGGTTGCGTGTAGGGCGAAGACCACATATCGTTACCAAATCGATTTCATTTTCTCCCCTTTGCTCTCTCGACGGCGAAATAACCAAAGCTCATCCGATCTCTTCTCTCCAGCCTCGACTTCACCGATCTCTTCTCTTCACCGATCTCTTGTCTTCACCGATCTCTTGTCTTCACCGATCTCCTCTCTTCACCGATCTCTTCTCTTCACTGAGCTCTTCTCTTCACCGATCTCTATAGGCGAAACCGATCTCTTCTCTTCACCGATCTCTTCTCTTCAATCTAAAAGGTAAGCCTCTACTTCTTTCGATTTTGTTATTGTCGTATTATCTCCTCTGCATGTCGTTTTGTTTTATTTTCGGTATCTCCTCTGCATGTCGTTTTGTTTTGTTTCGGTGTTTGTTGCGTGAAAGGAATGTATTCACGAGGAACCGAAAAACCAACAATTGTGCTGGAGGCCGTTGCTTCATATGATCTCTGGATATGGCACGCATTTTTTGGAGCACCAGGTACTATGAACGACATTAATATTCTTGATATATCACCTGTTTTTGATAACATTATTAACGGAATAGCTCCGCAAGTCACTTTCTACGTCAACAGAACGGAGTATAATTTGGCTTACTATCTCACGGATGGTATTTATCCAAAATGGGCTACTTTATTTCAATATGTCCGACTACCACAGGGTCCGAAAAAAGGCTATATGCCAAAAAACAAGAATCTGTGCGAAAAGATGTTGAGCGTGCCTTTGGCGTCCTGCAAGCTAGATTCGCCGTTGTTAAGAATCCTTCTAAATTATGGGATAAAGAAAAATAGGAAATATTATGAAAGCATGCATCATACTCCACAATATGATTGTCGAAAATGAACGAGGTTCATACACTCTGCGTAACATTTCTGAATTTAATCAAAGTGTGGAGCGTTCATATTCCGTCGGACCAGCTTCAAATCTCGGCAATACAAGCAGTCGTCAAACAGAAATGAAGGACAAACAAACCCATCAACAATTAAAAAATAATTTGATTGAAAATATATGGGCTAAATTTGGACATCTTGAAAATAATATATAATCTGATGTTTGTATCTTTTTTTAAATGTCTTCAATGTTTTTATTTTCTTTTTAATGTTTTAATTTCAAGTTTTTGTAATTTATTTTAATTTAAATGTTATCATTTCTAGTTTTTTTTTAATTTTTTTAACTCTGTAATTTTCTTATGTTTTTAATTAAAATATTTTATGTCTTATTTTAAACACTTCTTCATATGATTTTACTTAATAATATTAATAATTAATTTATTAAGAACCAACCTAAAAATACGAGCAATAATCTTCTCTTTTCTTAAAGTTCCTTAACATTGCTCATTAGCTCAAAAATACTATTCCCTCTGTTTCATAATAAGTGTCATTCTGAACTCATTTTCTTGTTACATAAAGAGTGTCATTTTACAATTGCAATGTAAATTATACTAACTTTCAGCTGAAAATTAATTGAAAACTGCATTGATTTTATAAATAATTTTATTTATCTAAAATACTATTGGTCAAAGAGTTATAATTAATTACAACTTACATATATTTCAATAACTTTCTTAATCTGTGTGAAAAATGTCACAACGACACTCTTTAAAAAACAGAGGGAGTAATAAACTATGCTAAGGCACCTTTAACAATAATATTGTTCTAACAAACAATTATATACGCATATATAATATATACATAACTACATATATACATATATGTGTATTAAGAACTTTTGTTAAGGATCTATGCAATAATCATGCTACTTTCTAGCTTCTTCTTCGCCTTGCTACTATATAAATCCTCTCTTCGCTCAAAAAAAAAAAAAATCAAATCGAGTTTTGTTCTCATTTACAAAAAAAATGGCGTCGTCAACATCGCTTAGCTCTGAGGAGACTCGTCTCTTCCCCTCGCACCTTTCGTCCGGCGGTTTCTTCTCGCCTCCTCAGTACCAACGCAGCAGCTAAGAGCTATGAAGAGGGAGATGAAGGCGTCGTCAATATGCTCCATCGCTCTAACCGGACAGTTTCTTCTCAGGTATTCTTCGTCGTCTCATCTACGATTCGTTCAGTTAGATTAAAATGATAATTCATTTTTAATCACAGACGCGTTCGATCGGAGGAGATACTTGAACCAGTATAATTTCAAGGATCAGTGGTGGCAAACGCCGACTCGGGGGGACGCGAAAGAGAGAGACGATGCGTTGCACCTGTCGTTCGATATGCCGGGGCTGAGCAAAGTTGCTATTGAACAGAACACAGTGCTCGTGATCAAAGGCTAAGTTGGGGGTGGTAGTGGTGATGAAGAAGAAGAAGTTGGACGGAAGTTTTCGATCAGGAGAGATTTGCCTGAGAACGTGTACAAGACGGATGAGATAAAGGCGGAGATGAAGAACGGCGTGTTGAAACTCGTTGTTCCCAAGTTGAAAGAGGAGGAGCGTAGCATTGTTCGCCACATCCACGTTGATTAGGAGTTAGTTTGTGGACGTGTGTTTTTTTCAGTTTGTTGCTCCCGCGTAGGAGGCACTCGATGTTATCCAAAAAGATTTTCTTCAAATCCGATTTATACAGTTTATACTATTAAATTGGTTTAAACGGTTCAAAATCGGTTTAAATTGGTTAAATTGATTTAAATTTAATTTTAAATATGCTAAATTAAACAACAATATTATTATATATTTACAAATTTGTCTAGTTTCTTATATTTTGTACATCTAATTTTGATAATTCATTACAATAATTTTATAGTTAAACATAAAAACTAAAATATATCATATAAATGTATAATATATATAAAATAAATCAATAATTTATTAATATCTAGGTTTCACCTATGCCTTTGCTTAGTAGCTACTCCTCTATCAAACGCCTAGTAAGGGCCTAACGATTTTTAGAACATTAGTCATGGGTACACATGAGTGATGCGCATAGTTTATCGTGAAAGCTGTGTAGGTTTATGATCTAGTACAAAGCATAAGCTTTAGTATGTTGTGAGAGCGCATATGTTGCGCATAGTTTGTGGCACTATTATACTTGTTGTTACTTCCATGCAACGTAGCTGTTGAGACCTTGAAGGTACATGATTAAGATTAGTTGTATTCGTTGCCCTTATTTGCAACCATGCCTAACAAAACAGAGGAAATTTCTTTTCTTTTTAAGGTGTGGTGTTGATCACCTTTTCTCATGTCATATAGGAATTCAGGTCTGGATCCAAGCTGGTTGCAAACACGGTCAGATCAGGGTGTTGATGTTGCGTGTCCTTTTGTAGGCTTCAGATTCGTTGGCTGAGGTGGATTCAGATGTTGATGAGGCATCTTGCATCTGCTGAGGAAGGTAATGCTCAGACTGCACTTGATGATGCTTCTTGGGGTCTTTTGCCGCCTTCTCAATTATCAAATTCGTTTATAAATGTTCCTCCTAGTGCTGGTGGGAAGAACAGGTGAGACAGCTTCTGAGAACTGTCTCTCACCAGACAACATTGCAAGTATATAATCCTTGGCAGTTGGCAGTTGGCCCAGACGGTCAGGGAAGTCCTTCCACATGAACCCAACGAACTAAGTTTCCAGGTAAAATATTCGTTGCAGTCAGTATATCTGTTTACTTTGATGAACAATCGTCATTTCTGGTTAAATTGGTAGGTTATTTAGTTTTTTTTTTTGCTGCATTGAAGGAAAGGAAATCATTTGCATATACGTATCTGTGAAGCAGAGTTTTCATCAAGAACCGATGGATTCAATTTGCGTGAATCTAATGGCATTTGTTATTTACTTGTTAACCAATAATATGATATCCTTGTTGGATAAATAATTCTCTGATATTTGCAGAGCCTTGGGGGTCTTTTAAAATATCATGTTGCAGTCTGATGATGTGCTCTGGAAGTAGTAACCAGTCTTATGTGAATGCACTTTTGGACTGATGCTAACTCCACTTGTATGAGAACGTGTAACTTTACAATAAATAAATAAAGAACTTTACTATAGAATGTACTGTCATTGTTCCAAATAGATCTTCTCCGGTGTAATCAAATGCTCAACTGTTTGCAGTCTGACTGTTTGTTTCCTTAAAGATGGGTCATCTCTGTCTACTCTGTTCCAGTTTGATTAGCTTGAGTTTGCTGGTTTCTTGGCTTCTTGGAGCAGAGGAAATATATTATCGGGGAACATTCTTGGTCCAGATGTTTGGTTCTTGAAGCTCTTTTACTTTTTTTTTTTTTTTTTTTTTTTTTTTTTTTTTAAGGAAAATTATTAAATCTTCCCAATTGGGCATCATTACATTTTATAACCAGAATAGAATTAAAGTAAAAGACGGTACAACCATTGGATTGATAGTTCTAAGTCATCGGACACACAGCCAAGTTGTGGGCGCAACTCCGGTTCCTTCCCTCATCACCATCTTTCCGGTTAATCCGGTAAGGGAACTAGTCCCACTCGCCTCCTATCTGATGTAAATGTAGTCTTTGAAGCTCCTAAGGTGACAAGAACACATACCTTCCAAGGAGACGGATCTCCCACATGTCTATGTCGCCAAGAAGAAAAAGCGGATTCGAGATGATTGCTACCATGTTACCAAAATCACTCTTGAAACCTGCAAATATGTCTAACTGAGAGCAACACTACCATCACAAACGCCAAGTAATGGTATCGGGATATGTTGCTCTAAACATTTGGAGCCACCAAAGACCACGTGAGAGCCGTAGACAACACGAACACCACGGGTCATTGCCAAAAGCCGTCCTTGAGAACCAAGGAACGATAAACATATGCTGTTGATGAAGAGTTCGGTGACAATCGAACTCAACCTACGATAAAAATAACACAAGAGGTATCCGGAGGAAGTCGTCACTTCCACAACGAAGACAAGGAAACCAGGCACAAGCAGTGGCCTTAAGAAGAGAGGAAGACCGGACGAGCTTCAATCGACTAAGCCATAGACGACCTATCGATATAGAAGCAGGACGGAGCTTCACGCGAGGCCACCAGAAGACAGGCCACTGTCACACAACAGAACACCTCCTCTGCACGCGCCGCCGAGAAAAGGATACTCCGACACTCCCTTAACCGGAAAAGGAGAGGACCGCCGCATCAAGACGCCTTGAACACGAACCGCAACCTCGCTTTGCCGCTACTCATTTCAGATCAGGATCTGAGAACGAGCTCAAAACCACCGCCATTTGCAACCATCAAGGACAGATCCCGAAGGCTGGAAAACAGATCTGACCCCACGAACCCTAAAATCCGACTCCGTTCCCTTCCTCCACCGAGCCCACCTCGCCGCTGCTCCAGAACAGTCGCACTCCGCCGGATCTGGTCACCTCTCGAGCGGGACTGAGCTTCGACGTCAGTAAACCAACCAGAGACAGCGAGCATATCGATGGGAGGGGAAGAGGAGAGACGAAGCTAATGCAAGAAAAAAGAAGTTCCCTCCGACGATGACTACCGCTCCCACCGGAGCCAACACCGGAGCAATCAACGGCCGTAAAAGTTTGCGAGCAGATAAGTTAGAGAAGGAGAGAGAAGCTTTTTTCCTTGAGAACAAGTATACCAAATCCTAGCTCTTTTACTTTGTAACTAACATGTATTATTTGTTTAGAAACATGCATGATTTGAGCAATTCAAGATGACTTTTTGAAGACAAAATGTCTCGTGGATTGTGTCAAATCTCAAAAAGTGGTGTTACTTAAATCCGTTAAAGAGGCAGACGATAGTCATCGTCAACCTCCTAACGACTCTAGAGGCAGACAAAAACCATTGAGGTAATTAAAGTAATGCCTTCAAAAAGTGCTTTTAAGTTTTTCATACATTATATAATAATAATAAACTAGAAACCATGGACCGTGGTGGTCGGTAAGTTTTGGAGACTGCTCAAAATGAGACAAGAAGTAGTAAATCGCTCGTTTTTCACCGAGGTTTAAATGTCCTTTTCCTTTTGTTTTTATTCTCTCCTCTTTGACTCACCTTTGGCTTTTCCCATGAGCTTTACCAGCACGTTCATCTGGATTGATAAAATAAAAAAGCTTTATTTATTCTGTGTTTTTTTTTCTTGGTTTGGAATTTTTCAAATACTTATGTGTGAACTTTTCACATATTATATAGTGACTACTACTTGCTAAGAGTCCTTACACGTTGAATAATCGTTAAGCCTTGTGAGTGTTGACCGTTTTTCTTTTGTGACACAATGAGCTCAGTTCATGCCGTTTCGGTCCTTCTCTTGTTTCTGCTGTTCTTGCATCTTTCTGATTCTCGCCACCTCGACAACGTTCACATCACAGATTCTCAGTTTTCACTTGACAAGGTTCGTGATTTACACCAGCTTTGAATATTTACTTCTTCCAATTAGCGGAATGTGTCTTTCACCTTTCTCTAAACGGCTTTCTTTATGTTTTCCTGTGGTAGGATCAAAATGGTGTCCCCGGTTTGACATCTAAAGAACCGGTTAGAGTTTCTAGGATTGTTCTGGGCGTAAAGAAGAACCACCATCGTCGGCAGTCGCTCTTATTTGCAGATTATCCAAAGCCGTCCACTCGGCCTCCACGCCATAACTGAAACCTCTCTCTTTTGTTTTTCAACTTTAGAAGTTTTTTTTGTATGTGAGAGAGTAAATAGGTTGTCCGTAATAGTTCCATTGTGGAATATATTTTTTGAAGTATAGATTCATGTAATCAGAGCTGACAAAATCTATCTATTTTCAGTAAGTTTCCCAAAAGAGACGCATCTATTTAGCTACGTCATAAATTTGACGATCTGGTCCATTCAATGTCCAACCAATATTGGTCCATTTACTATCTCTCTATCAGTTTTATTTCCAGTATTTCAGACTATCTTTAATTCTTTACCCTGATTGTCCACGACATGGTCACATACTCACATGGATGATTAGATTGTTACTAATTTTTTTTTTTTGACATCTGTTACTAATCTTTTCTTATGAATATATATATATCCTATAAGAAGGCATAAATGATGTATATAGCCAAAAACAAGATAGTTTAACTAAGTTCAACAATTCATATCTAACATTCAAATTTTATCTTGTCAAGAAACAAAACAATCGAAATCCAACAAAATTTTGGAATAACAAACAAGATTGACACAACACAACTATTATATTAATTAACTGCTTGGGTCATGACAAATTGATGTAGCCTAACAGAAGATATACTTAAATATATTGTTATGATTCATCACACATCAAAGAGGTAGAGACTCAAGAATGAGGTGGATCGAGCCAATCAGTAATGTTATATTTCTAGATTGTGGAATGTGCAACACCACCAAAAAGGCGGAACTCTTGGTTTTGGTGTGGGTTATGTAAGCATGATGGTCATTGGGTATACTAATGTGGTCTTTGAAAGAGACAATGCTACTTCAACCTTGGTTTTAAAAATCGACTCCCTCCCTCGCCATGGCCCTTGGCGAGGTGTATTGTGCTCATCGCATTACCACCGCAAAACCATGTGAAGCACATATGGCGCTCGCTATTAAGAGCATTACTATTAGTTCTAAGAGCATCATTATAGGTTTGTTCTAAGCAAAGCCCTTAAGAAGAAAAACACGGGGACCGAGAAAAAAGAGAATGGGAAAGCCCTTATTTAAGGGCTGCCCTTAATCTCTACTGAACAAAAAAAAAAAAAACACAAAGCCCTTAGTTAAAGGAGAGGGAGAGAGGACACCAATAATGATGGTCTAATGTCCCTCTAGTGACGACCATTGATTCTTTTTAAACCAACTTTGTTTTTACGTATCTAGGTTACTAACCAATTTTGGTTAACTCATAAGCTGTGCCATCTAATATAATCTATCAGCAAAATCTAATCGAGTCTACTATGTTATAGTTATACAACTCCTAATTTTTTCACCAGCTCTTTCTTTTGTTCTTCTTCTTTCCTTTTACTGGTTAGTTCTATGTTCTCGTATACTATATTTTCTTATCAAGCAAAACTTTGAATCACAATGTGGAGTTTCAGGTTTTCTAGTTCTGCTCTGTTAGATTTTACTACTTTTGAATTGTTTTTTTTGTTTTATACTATTTATAGAATTGTTGTTTTGGTTTTCTTTTTACTGTCTTTATCAATGGCATAGCATAACTTAATAGTTAGAAATAGATCATTAGTTCATTCCCATTTTGCATGTGTCTTACACATGGCGATCGACTTGCCTCGCCATGGCGCTTGGCGAGAGTCGAGCACCTTATCGCATTTGTTCGCCACAAGCTATTTAAAACCCAGCTATCAACACCATACTAATAACCTCAAGCTTCAACATTTCAGATACACTTCAAGAGGCTGACAATCTATGTTCATCCCAACCATGTTTGCACAAAGGAAACAATCAACCAACAAATGTGCTGATTTCTTAGCCAGGAAAGCTATCATTTTCAAACTCAATGAAGTTTGTTTCATCATTTTCCTAGTAAGTTTTGTGGTTATGGACTTTTGTAATCGGAAACATATCATATTATGTGTGGGTAAAGCTGTCGCCACTGGTTTTATTAGAACTTTCCTGGATACAAAAATGGATATAAGACCTACTGAAAGACTGAGAACCAAGTAGAAACAAGACTAATGGTTGAGGGCAACTTCCTCTGAGATCTTGATAGTAAATCCAACCTGCTCCTAAGAAACAACTAAATTCTATCAAAGATGATGCAGGTCTGCAAACCTGAGTATGGAGCCGAGATTGCGTTCTTTCCGTAGAGCATTATGAGAATAATTAAGAGAAACAGTTTGGTTCTCAGCAAGAGGATACTAAACATTCGGGGCATACCTTTTTTAATAATTTTTTCATTCTTTGAAGTCTTTAAAAACAAAGTCACGATTATTGTCAAAAAAATGTCTTTATCTGAAGAATTTTAATATTCACTCAGAAAAACAAAATTAATTAAAGGTCGAATACTGGATTTGATGTTTTACAAGATCCAATCTGCACTATGCATGCTCAAATTTTAATTTGAGTGGTGATGCAACGACAATAGTACCAGTAAACTACATGTTATGGTCTAAATTCAATTTATTTGATTGTACAATCTTAATTTATACAGAGATGTCGTTGGATAGTTAGACATAGCAATTCTATCAAAAGATCTTCAAATAATAAGTTTTCTTCACCAAAGAACACATCCTAAAAATGATCAAAAGAGATTTCATTATAAAGTTAAAAAAAAATCTATTTTTATTCTATAGATATATAAATATAAATGATTATTTAAAAATAAACAAGAAAATTATTATTTTGAATAATACATTTTTAATTCAAACTTTTTACATTTTCGATCTTTTATCAAATTTTTATTTTGAAATCCGAGAATTCTTTTTTCAAAATATTTATTTTAAAATTTTAAGTATTTCTTAATTTATTTTAAAAATCTTAATCTGAACCCCCATAACCACACCCCTTAAATTTAAACCTAAAATTTAGATTAGCTAACCTTAAAATATGAAGTAGCAATTATAAAATTGTAAAATGTGCAATAAATAGTAACTAGACAGTATATAATTCTGAGCATTTGACTACGTAGCAGTTAGTTAATCCTAGGTGATAACATTAAATTGTTTAAGTGTAATAATCCGGATTAACGAGGTGTAGATCCATTTTTCAAGGATTATCGAGATTTTCTACATGGGAAACTGCATATATTTCAAATTACTACATTTACATGTGTGGAGTGTGAATTGGAGTGGAGAAGCGTGCATTCGTTCAAACTTGCTCCTTACGTAAAGGTAGGTCATATGTAGAGCTGCATGGGGACTTGATTAATTAATACTCCCCCCGTTTCAATATAGTTGATGTTTTAGAATGATAATTTTGTTTCAAATTAGATGAAGTTTTGAGATTTTAAGGTTAATTTTAATTTTATTGGAAACTGTTCAACCAATTAGATTTTACTGTTTTTTTATTATTGGTTAATTGATTCTAAAATAATTTTTTAAAAATAATTCTTTTTGAAAAATCTAGTTTCTTAATCTTTGTTCACTAATGCAAAACATCAAGTATTATGAAACAGAAGGAGTAAATAGTAAAAATTTCTCCTTCTGTTTTTAAAATATCTATATTCTAAGATTTTCACACATATTAAGAAAGTATATTAAATTTGCATAGTTTTTTGTAATTATCTTTTTCCATAGTTTTAAGTCAATAAAAATCTAATAAGTGCAATTAAGTTTTTTTGAAATTTACAATTATTTAATAAAACATGCATTGAAAATGTAAAAAATAAATCTTTTAGAAACAAAAATTTTCTCTATAATAGATCTTTTAGAAACGGAGGGAGTAAAAACAAAAATTCGTACAGATTCCCTAAGGTATTTTCCAATCTCACTCAATCTTTTACTTAAAATGGAGTAAAATAAATTACAAAGAAAAAAAGTTCAACCTTATTTCATTTCTTATTCTACACTGAAGTTTACTCCATTTATGAAATTTCTTATTATATGATGAAGTTTACTCTATTTATGAAATAACCTATTTTTGTTTATTCATTATTCCATTATAAATGAGAAATAAAATAGCTAAATAGGATTAAAATATTTGTACTCTAAATTTTATTTTATTCAGTTTTGAAGAAAAAATTGAAGTTTTATATTAGAGATGTTCTCAACATATTTTCAGAGTTGTTTCACACGTTTTCCTAGGATCTAATTAACTTTTTGTATAGTTTAGTCAAACAAATCAAATCGTTATTCCCGCTTGAGATTTTATAATGTACCATATGAAGTATTTTAGTAAACGTTAAACATGCTTCGATCACAATCTATCAACTTGTAATTTTTATACTTTACATGGGTTTGTAAAATTAACATTTGAATATACATAGCTATTATCTTCTCTGACGTGAAAACCCGGGAAGTTATGAAGTAAGAACTATTATAGTCGACGTGTGGTTAATGTTATGACTTATGTTTGAAAGATCCAATATTAGAAAGAAAAAAATTAAAAAATAAGATAATAGTCAGTATTTAAGAAGGCCCATGCCATGTTTGCATGATGCCATTGACGTGAATAAGATCAGAGTTCTCGAGTTTCAAATTGGCTGATAACGCCATATAAAGAGAAGGTTTGTTTTTGTTTTTACAGACAGACAATATCAATATGTCAATATTCATGCCATGACTCTATTATGCTGAGCGTTTAACTAACTAGATAATTTTACTCTATTGCTAATTTGCTGTCTGATGACTTATTTGATTTCAGGAAAACTAAGAGACAACTAAATATGAGTATGTGGTCTGATCTCAGCGACAAATTAGACGAGAAGGTTTTGGAAGACTTGACGTCTAATGTGAAGCAAATACAAGACGATGTATTAAGGGAGATACTCACACTTAATGCTAACACTGAGTGTCTTAGGCCTTTTCTCAATGGGAGTTCTGATAAAGATGCTTTTAAAAAGAATGTTCCCGTGACGACCTACGACGATGTGAAGCTTTTCATCGATCGTGTCGCAAATGGAGAGCCCTTTGATGTAATTTCAGGCACACCTATTACCGGATTCTCACTAAGGTATACACTTTAAGTCTCTTCAATTAGTTTGTTTTTCCCTTATTGATTACTACTAGGTAGATACCCGCGCTACGCTGCGGATAGGGATGTCAAAATGGATCATGACCCATGGGTTGATCCAACCCAAACTGACCCATTAACCCAAATGAATTGTTTATTTTTGATCCAATGGGTTGATGGATTAACGAGTTAACGGGTTAACAGGTTAATGAGTTAACAAGTTAATGGGTTAACAAGTTAAATAGGTCTATTGGGTTGGGTCAACTCTAACCCATTTAGTTTTTTAATTAAAAATGGTCAAAATCACAAAAACACATTTTCCCACAAAAACCGGAAAAACATAATTTCTCGCCAAAACCGAAAATGTAATTTCCCACCAAAATCGTAAAAAAAAAAACAATTTCCCGCTAAAACCGGAAAAACGTAATTTTTCCGTCAAATTCGTAAAACGTAATTTCCCGCCAAAACCGGAAAAACGCAATTTTCCGCCAAAACCGGAAAACGTAATTTTCCGCAAAAATGGAAAACAATATTTTCGCCGAAAACACAATTTCCCGCCAAAACCGGAAAACGCAATTTCCCGTCAAAATCGGGAAAATGCAATTTCCCGTCAAAACCGGAAAACGCAATTTCCCGCCAAAATTGGAAAAACGCAATTTCCGCCAAAACCGGAAAAATTTCCCGCCAAAACCAGAAAACGCAATTTCCCGGCAAAACCGGAAAAACGCAATTTCCCGCCAAAACCGGAAAATGCAATTTCCCATCAAAATCGGAAAAACGCAATTTCCCGCCAAAACCGGAAAAACGCAATTTCCCGCCAAAACCGGAAAAACGCAATTTCCCGCCAAATTGGAAAACGCAATTTCCCGCCAAACCGGAAAAATGCAATTTCCCGTTAAAACGAAAACCTAATTTTTTGCCAAAATTGGAAAAACGTAATTTTCTACCGAAACCGAAAAACGCAATTTTTCGCAAAAACCAGAAAAATAAAATTTTCAATTCGATCAACTTGGTCTTAATTTAATTTATGTCTCAATTCGATCAACTTGGTCTTAATTTAAAAATGGTTCATTATAAAGATGTTGGGTTCATGGATCAACCATTAATCCATCTGACCCATTTAATTTAATGGGTCATGGATCAACCCAACCTATTTAATAAATAGATTGGATTGACCTATGACCCATTAATAGTCAATCCATTTGGGTTATGGGTTGGATTGACCAATTTGACCCATTTTGACACCCCTAACTGCGGGTAATTGTTTTATAGATATATTTTTGTTTTACTGATATAATGTATACAATCATTAGTTTTAATTTAAGGAAATCATTATCTAAATAGATAATGAAATTTTTACTTCCAGTTGTAGGAGTTTTTTTGTGTGTTTTTCTAGTTCTAGGAGTTGTAAACTTGATAATAGGACTATTTTAGATAAAATAAACAAATTTGAAATAATTTAGAACTGCTGTAAACTTGTTCTCTATGTTGTATATTTAACTAATTCACTTTTTATGTGTTATATAACATAATTCTTATATTTTAAATTGTTCTGTTTAATTTATATAAAATTATTTTATAACAGTTTAAAAGACAAAGATTGATAAAAAAGAACACTTATTATTTTCTTCTGTATAGCACAAAACGGTTTTAGAAAGATAATGGATTCTGAATAAACCAAGGGCTGATGAACAAGATGAGATGTCACCTAAGTCTATTAGAGTCGTAAAACAAGCAGTAGTCTTAACCTGAACCTTAAAAAAAATAGAGAGGAATGAAAATCTGAGTATGCCGGTTCCAAGTTTCATTGGTATGCCCATAATCACACATTGTGTGACTTGCTCTATCTTTCCCGCTAATTGCAGCACTAAATAATGATCTGCAGTTCTCTCTCAAAAGAAGCCTGCATCAGCACACTTTTTTCCATCTTCTGTATCCCAAAACTTCAATAATTTCTCCTCAATTGAAATGTGATATCAATGCACAATCAGCTGCAACATACCCTTCCTATGAATTGATCAACAAATTGAATCTTTACAAGTTAAGAGCTTGTGCTTAAAACAGAGAGAATGATCTTTCACTAAACCACTGTTCAGCAGCAATATTTCATTCTTTATGCAAGGATGATAATCCTGAAACCAGGCCAAACCATGAACTAAGTTGTTCGATTGTTCTAATCTACAAGACCTTTGCTGTCACTTCAAGTGATTTATGGTAGGTTTCATTTTCTGGTTTCTGCAAAGATGCAACAAGTATTCAAAAACAAAATGCTAAAAATAAACAGTATTTTAACCATTGATTTCAAATGGAAAAGCAAATGACTTCATCCACAGCAAGTTTAAAGAAGCGAGAAACTAAGTCAAAGCTGTATTTAGATTCAGTCTCTTCAGGAGCCAAAAACGCAAGAGTGGTAATGGCCTATACGATTACGAACACTAAACACACATGTTATAACCAATCCATTAGATCACATCATATTTTTTCAAATCTTAAAAACTAACTCGTCTGAGACCAAAGTTAGAAACAGGTATTGATTAACTCGTCTAAGACCAAAGTTAGAAACATTTATTGATATAATCTTGAAACGCTGATCCTCTCTCTTAGCGGCACCAAGCTGAGCCGTATCTGCATCTTCTGTCTGTTTAGGATTAGACAGGTTGATCGCCATAGCTAACATGGCTTGATACTTCTCCTCCATCGTCAAATTGAAACCAACACCATCCACAGTCACCGCTAGATCACGTCCGTGTTACCAAAATCTGGGCTCTAGCTAGAGCTACGAATAGGGACGAGATCGATCATTGGTCTAGTCGTCTAACCTGTGATGGACTGATGGTCTCGGAATCCGCCACCGACGCCACTACTTCCTCCGATGTAGAGTTTAGAAAGGATGCTTCATCTTCGGAACTGATCTATCTCTCTCTCTCTAACAGTCTCTAGTTTATCTCTTCAGTTCGTGATAGAGAAATCAACGAAGAAGAAAACGTAAAGCATCAAGGCAATGACATGGAGAAACAAAATGTTTTGATTGGTTTGTATGTTTTTTTCAGTTATTGACATGTCTATTTCTAATGCTTTTAAAAATCTGATGTGTCAACACCAAGAAACACACTTGCTTCATTATTGTGTTGATTTGATCGAAATTATTGCTATAAAATTGTTTTTTTTTTGTTCTATTGTAGTTCCGGAACTTCCGGAGGAATACGGAAGAGGTTTCCATGTACCAAGAAATACTTGGAAAACTTGAACTTCATCTATCGTTACCGCTCACTCGTTATAAGCAAGTAATGATTAAAAAATGTTTTTTTTTTAATTTTGTTTTAGTAAAACAATTGTGTATTTGTAAAGTAATGATCAGAGTCTCTTTTTGTTTCATAGACATTTTGATGGTCTTGAGCATGGAAAGGGAATGGTGTTTAACTTCTGTGTTCCAGAGCTTACAACTCCCTCTGGGTTGCCAGTTTCAGCTGCCACGACGCTCTTCTTCAAGAGTGATTACTTCAAGAACCGACCATCATATTGGAATTGGTCATTCACAAGTCCTGATGAAGTCATATTGTGTTCAGACAACAAACAGAGTATGTATTGTCATCTTCTCTGTGGAATAGTTCAAAGAGACGAGGTTGTGAAGGTTGGTACAGCCTTTGTTTCTACATTGCTCCGTGTAATTACTTTTCTTGAAAAACATTGGAAAGAAATTTGCACTAATATTCGTTATGGTCGCCTTAGCGAGTGGATCACTGATGTAAGTTGTAGGGACTCCGTTTCAAAGATCCTTGGAGAACCTAATCCTGAATTGGCTGATCTCATAGAAAATGAATGCGACCAAAAGTCATGGGAAGGTATAATTCAAAGACTTTGGCCTAAAACCAAATTCATTGAAAGCATTGCAACTGGTCAAATGGCTCAACACATCCCAACGTTAGAGTTTTACTCTAACAAGCTACCTTTGATTTCGTCGAGTTATGTTTCTTCGGAAACGATGTTTGGGATTAATATGAATCCTCTATGCAAACCACAAGATGTGTCATACACGTTTATGCCCCACTTCTCATATTTCGAGTTTCTACTTGTTGATGCTGATGAAGAAGTCGAAATTGTTGATCTTGTGGATGTCAAACTAGGGTGCCATTACGAGCCTTTGGTCACAAATCACTCCGGTGAGTTAAACTTTTTACACACAAAAAGTTGCATATATGTATTCTCAACTAATCGTTTGGTATTTATTTTTTTGTTAGGCATACGCCGATATAAGATGGGTGATATTGTACAAGTGACTGGATTTTACAATAGTGCACCAGAGTTTAGATTTGCCCGTAGAGGAAATTTGGTTCTAAGTGTTCATATGGAGACAACTACGGATCAAGATCTTTTAAATGCGGTGACACATGCAAAGATGGTTCTTGAATCGTCAAATTTGATGTTGTTGGACTTCACAAGCTATGCTGATATTTCTACTACTCCAGGTCATTATGTTCTTTACTGGGAACTCAAAGGAAAATATAACAATGACATTGCTGAAATTGATAACAAGGTTTTAGTAGAATGTTGTTACGTGGTGGAGGAATCCCTGGAGAATTTTTACAAAGAATATAGGAGAAACGGATGGATTGGAGCTCTAGAGATAAGAGTGGTGTACCCAGGAACTTTTGATTCTCTCATGGAGTTTTTCATCAGTCAAGGTGCTTCTTCAACTCAATACAAGACACCCATTTGCATCAAATCTACAGAGGCCATAGCAATCTTAGAAGAAAAGGTTCATGCTCGATTCTTTACCGAAAAGTCCCTTTCTTTGAAGTTTTCATCTTAATATTCATATTTGTATGCATTTGAAGCAAAAATTCGCAAATAAGAGGAGACAAAAACTCAAGCTTTTCAATCTTTGTTTTTAAGTTAATCTTTACTTGAAGATATGCAATTTGGTTTTTACTAGTGTGGCTGTGTACTATTTTCTCTAATGCTACTTTCAAGGATTAATGTCCTTGCCAACCACCTTTTTGAGATGAAAAAAAAAAATTGTTGAGCATGGAGCCTGCTGCTGCTTTATTCAGAAAATCATAAAAGTTAGGCCCCACGATTGTACAAAGGAAAAGAAATGAAGAAAGTAGAAATTATATTTGAAAATTAAGCGATCTGGTACCTTGCTTGCTCGAATCTCTCTTTTGTAACTATAGCGGATTGCTATTGATCTAGACGTAGGATCCTGCAACTCCAGATAAAATCACTCTGGATTTTGAACAAAATAAACAAGATTTCCATTAAGCGAGACCTTGAATGGATCGACTTATATGTAGATCGTTACTTCAAAATCTTGTTTATTTTGTTTATAAGTTGGACACACATCATTGCGGAGACATCATTGCAATAAGAAGACTCAAAAGCTGTTTCAGATTAAGATAAGGAAGTAGTATCCAAGTTGTACGTAAAAGGAACGGAAGAACTGTGTAGTTGAAATCGTCGTGTATGAAAATTTCTTTAATATCATAATTCAATCTCGATTGTTAGTAATATTGGACTAAGATTAAACGAAAACTATGTTGTAAGTTGTCATTATATGATTATGTCGGTGATATCTAAGCCCTTGTCATTCAGCATTTCTTCTTGGTATTTCTACACATTGTTTGGTTTTATAATTTGGTACCAATCTAGATACCAAAATCTAATTAAGATCTAAATGTATATAGCGCTCTATAATTGTTGGTTACAGTACTCTCATTCACTATATATGATTAAATATTGGAGAAAATATATAAAGAGAAGATGATTAATAAGGTAATATTATCATATCTTAAACATAACTAAGACACAATAAGAAGCAAAAGATTACAAAGTAACATGGCAAACTTTTCAACGACCAAATAAAAACCAGACAAACTAGGACACGCTGAGGTCAACGTAGATAGACCCTCTTTTATTTATGCTAGACCATACTGTTCATCTTCACGATTATATATGAGTTCCCACTTCACTTGACGCTGCAACATTACAAACGACCAAGACAGTAAGTTAGGCTCATTAAGAAAGAAGTCAGGGTCTATCTACATCGAGTAATTAATCACGTAAAAAAATAAAACAAAAAAATTTAGCCAAAAAAAAAGGAATGTGAAATTGCACTACACAAAAAGAGAACAACAAGCTTACGTGTCGCAGTTAGTGTTCATGGAGATGGGATAGGGAATGCTAACACGGCACTTTCCAGGAAGGCTAGAGGCTAGACTTGGATTGATGCCCTTTGCAGCGGCCTTTAGGCATTTACATGCTTGTTGGCGGTCCGGTGTGGTTTTAGCCATACTGTTCAATTTTGAAACTCCGGCGCAGCATGGAGCTGGCACCGCCCCGCCGTTCACTAGGTAGCCGGCACATGGAGCCAAGCTACTCCCCACTGTGCCACATGAGATTGCTGCATCAACTGATGCAACTATGCACACCGTCAAAACAAGGCATGTGAAGAACTTCAGAGCCGAAGCCATTGTCTTTTGCTTTTTTTTTTGTGAGAAGAAGATAAGAAGGAGACTTTAGTTGCTTTGTGTTTCTAAGCTTGTGTTTTGCTGTTGGATGTGAGAAAAGTGTGAGTTGATGATGGGTTATATAGGGATTTCAGATGGGGGAAAAGGATGACTAACTACAATATGTTAGACTGTTATTAGTTGGATTTGCATTTAATTCATTTCATTCCTTCTAGTAGTTTTGTCTACTGACGAGAAGAATTTGTTTCTTTTTCACAGTTTTTATGTACATGTATATTAGTCTATCAGAGACTTTTTTTATCAACATCTGCCAGGGGTTACGTACGTAAATATCTGATATTATACTTTTGAGAATTTATTAGTTTGTAAAACTTTGGTCATTTTTAGAAAACAGTAGGTTTAAGCGATATTACAAGATTTACAGTAATCGTATATTCATATTTATTTATTTTCTGTCTTAACATTGACAAAAAAAGTTTTTAAAAAGATATATAGCGATATAGTAAAATTATAAATAAAGAAAATGCAAAAATTGTAAATTACATTAAATAATTATTTTGGCTTCGCATAATAAGTCAATAATTTATCAACTATTCGTAGTTCGTACTGTGCGAATTAAATTTGAATACCGTCCAATTAAATAGAGTGTCTAGCAGACGGACACGCGTATCCAACAGCAAACATCAGGACTCTCTCCCAACTAGCCCCATCACATTCTCCAATTACATTTCGCCACCTTTATGTTTTCCCACTAATTAACTAAGAAAAAACTAGAACGATATATGGCCATTAGATAGTACTATACCGACAAAACAATTTTGCCCAATTTTTTTTTTAAAGATATTCTCTCTATTTTATAATATTTATCGTTCTAGATTTATTCACATATATTAAAAAAATATCTAATTTTACATATTTTCAAAATAAAAATACTATTATCAATACACCTAACCATATATCAACCAATAAAAAAATAAAATAAAAAATATTGTTAATAAATTTTGCATTAAAAATTGAAAACGACACTTATTTTAAAACGAAAATTCTACTATAAAATGACAAATAGTTCAAAACGGAGAAAGTACAACACATATACTAAGCTATGGACCCAAGTTGTTTTGCCCGAAAACGTAAAATAATAAAAACTATATTCTACCTGCATCACAGAAGAAAAATTATACAACCTTGAAGAGTTTTTACTTTACGCATCAATATCGTTTCCCATCATACAGCGGGAAAATAGGTTTGGTTCTCCAAGCATCTCTATTCGGTAAATCTATCGCTCTCAAGATAGTCTTCTACTTATAAGTTAATTGTGCAAATTATGGTTGAAAATGTCAATCGCTAAATAATTAACGGAAAATTTCTACCAATAAACATAGTCACAGTTTTATGCTAAATTTAGGTATAACAACATATTTAATTATTTGCAATCAACAGATTTGTTTTTTTTAATTGTACATAAAGTACTTCAAATTAAAGCTAGTATGTGCACAATCTTTTGATCACATAAGTTTTTTTTTTAAACCTTGTGATCATAAACATAGGTTCACAAAACAGATAAACTGATACATAAATTCAAGTTGATACACAAAGTCACACATAATGTCGTTCAAATATACACACTAAACAAATATTGTTATTTTAAACAGTTAATTTTTTTAATATTTAAATGCCAAATAAATCGTATTTTATGCTGTTTAGTTTTGAATTATTATATCTTTTTAAAAAAAAAATAAATGCACCAATGCCTAATGACCATATACTAGAGTTAAGTCGAGGAATCCGCCAAAAGTATCCAAATAAGCCACTTTTTCACCACATTTTAATTGATGATGTCCGAAATCTAAATGGCGAAACTCACAGCCGTAATTCTTTTACTACCAACCATAAACGCCCGATTATATAATATTATTTTATGATTATATAAATTATTTGATCGCCTGTTTTTATTAAAAATATGATGGAAAATGAAAATACAATAGTTAGAAATTATTAGTGATTAATAGGCCTGAGCATTCGCGGTCCCGATCAGATTTTGGTTTTGTTCAATCGGGTTTCAGTTTTTCGAGTTTATCAAAATCAGTCACATTTGGTTATATTAAAGTTCGGTTCGGGATCGGTTCATGTTATATCGGGTTCGGGTCGAAGTTAGTAAATCTTCAAAAAAATCGTTATAACTCGATGTATTTTCAGGTTCAGATCTCAATCAGTTATTCGGTTTAAAATACCTAACTATATCTCGATCCGCACAACCGTGCGGATATTTATTTTCAAGTTTATATATATATATATTGTTTTTATATAATTAGTATATATTTTGAAGGTTACTTATATATTTAAATGTGTATATAATTTTTTAAATACAATAATTTTATTTTTTTATGCTCCAAATTAATTAATTATTTCAAATAATAACAT
>NC_079519.1:28247652-28472367 GCF_000801105.2 Raphanus sativus | reverse complement strand
TGTGGATCTCAAGCTTGGCATAACATCCCAAAACCCAAACTCCAAAATTTTATTGGGTTTAGAAGGAAAATCCGTCAGATCCATAACCCGTTAGGATAAATCTAGGACTCCTATACCATTTTTTTGATAAATAGAAACCTCATCTAGGGTTGGGCACAAGACCAGAATTTGTTATGTTGCGTTTATTTGCGACTTGATTTACCTTGTACGAGTAATAAATTTTTGACTTGTACTTGACTTGTTAAAAAAAGTATTTGTTATTTCGAGTACTTTATCAAAATGAATTACTCGGAAGTTACTCGTCTTAGTCTATTACTTACTATTTACGAGTATTCTGAACTATTTACGAGTTTTTTCAAAATATTTAAAACTACTTACTAAATTACTCTACTAGAAATAGACATGAAAGTTTGTTTTGCATATTCTACTTAAATAACATGTGAATTATTACTTTAAACGAAATATTTGTTTCATATTTTAAGGAAGACAATAAGAATATCTTCTTTAGACAAGTAATAACAAGTCATATAACTAACTTTTAGTACTTGTTAATATGTAATACTTGACTAGATGACAACGAGCATTCAAAACTCAAGATGGATACAAAACAAGTTACAAGTATAAAAAAGTAACCAGGTATTTATGTACAATTTTAAATGCAAGTAAAGAAAAAACAAATATGAACAAATAATTAATAGATCATGTAACAAATACTAGTAAATAATAAACAAGTTCCATGACATAACGAGTCAAGTATTAAAATAATAATGATACTTAACTTGTATTACAATAATGAAATGTCAACTTGTTATTTGCCTTGACAACAAAGAGTATTTGAATTTTCAACGCGGATACAAATCAAATAGAGAGTTTAAAGCGAGGAACGAGTATTTACGCCCAGCCCTAACTCATCTCTCATTTTTCTTTCTATTCAGGAACCAGAGTGAATTCCTTGGAAAAAAATCAGAGACTAATAGAGAGAAAAAAAGAGCAACTCTGGGCATTTTGGCTTAATTCTATTATCATATGACAAACCACATATAGAAACCTCAACGCTTACGTAGACCAAGATTTTGTTAACACCAATCAAAAGAAGAGCTTTGGTCACGGACTCACGGGTGTTTGTTAATCAGGTTTACAAAAAGGCATCATATGCTTCCTTATAGTTACACAATTAACTATTAACCACCATCTGGATTCAAATCAAAAGAATCTTTCACCGCTCTGAAGATGAAGTGCTATTGTCGGTCTTTTACCACCTGAAGCAAATCAAGAAGACTAGATGATTCATGAGAATTTGACACTAAAATCCCCAAGTGAGATTCCTTTTGTGGGATAAGCAAGCATACTCTTCATTAATAATCTAAGTTGTGATTAAGCCTGACTTGAGAATAATTATGCAACAGATTTGTTTCTAAGGACACAAGTGAAAGATTTAACGTAGTGCCATTACTTGTTAAGCCTTAGAGAGGAGCCAGCGGCAACTGATAGACGAGAAGTCTGGTTTGGCTCGTGGTGGTTTCAAATATTGTCTACCCAAATCATGTGAGAGATCTGGTGAACTTCTTGTGAGGTTGTGAGTTTTGGTGAAGTTTTGTGACATCTTCTTTCCTGTGTCTTTTTTTCTTCAATTTATTCTTCTTTTTGGTTCCTCATTTCAATACTCCTCCTTCAAACTTGACCATACAAAATCCAGAGGTCAAGCTTGGAACCATGAAATCTTGTTTCATTAAAGACCCAAATGTGGAAAATCTTGGGATAAAACAACACAGTGCAATCTCCCTGGCCTAGGACGGAACGTGTCTATGAGTCTTACGACCATCTTGCAAAGGTAGTCTTACCAATACCCGCAGGGCCACAAGTTCCAACTATCTTCATCATCATTTTTTATAATGTAACAATCGGCATATTCTTCAAGTGTGCTTTCATACCCACCACTTCTATCTGTCTTCAAAATCGTTTGTTTGTTTGAAACTTCTCTGCCAATCATTTCAGTGAGTCCCTTCATTGTCCCTTATAACGAGGGAGAAAGAGAGAATATATATATAAATGACCGCGGTTATCAAACATATTTAATTAAAAACCTGCCAAATTAGAATAAAGAAGTGAACAAGGAAAGAACAAAGTGTTAAGGAAGTGTTCTCCAGCATCGGTCAAAGCTTGGCTCCATTTTTGTCTCCCCTCCTCTGTAATCCAGCACATGTTTCATTGAAAGCAATCCCGATTCTCCGGTTTGTTTTCCGCACATCAGATGGATCTAATCCATATAGAAGACGGTCATTACGATTTTGCCATATCTTTCTTGCCCTTCAAAATCTCCACCAGCTCAAAAGACATTAATCTACTACTAGAAATGTAATGATAATAAGGACCTCTCCATGAGTAAGAGAGAAGCAAGAAAAAAAAAGAGTTAACGATCAGATTATATAAAACCAAAACAAAATGTCTCTTGATGAGCCAATAATTAATTAATTATATTCGTGACAGAAAAAGAATTAGTTAATTATATATGAATATGATGGAAAAAGTGTAAATAGTATTCACTATTTTTTTTTGAACACAACTTTTCGTTAAACTCAATTTGAAGACTACAATAACAAGAGGGAACTAAGCATCCTCTTGGAGACAAACCATAAACTACAATAGCAAAAGCATTAAACATAATAAATCTTCATATGAAGTTGAGAGCGAATTCGAGACATAGTCTGAATGCGTCGATAGTCTTTCCGGCAAAGTCGGATAGCTGAGATTTAGTCACAAGTTATGTTGGAGACAACCCTCACCAACAAAAAACGGAAGTGATTTTGATTGCACCTTCTGGCCCGTACAGATCGCTCGCCGTAACAAACGGGTGAGTAAGCTGAAACAATAACTCAGAAAGGATCCGAAAACATCCCTGTTTTCATGTGGAGACATGATTGTAGGATTCTGTTCCTCGACCAGGAGGATGATGAAAACGATAGAAGATCCGGTGATCACCGAAAACTGCTTCCTAAGTGAGTGATATTGCAATAAGCTCAGAATAATTCAGTGAATCCATCGAAGCTATTTTAACTTAACCATAGAAATCAAAACGGAATTGATTGACTCACGATGTGTTGCAGGTTTCTGGATTTTGGTAGATTGGTATTGGGCTGGTAGCTTCAGCCAAGTACTGGGCCAGGCCCGTGAAGATTTGAATCTTGTGTCCATAGCTGCTGGCTCATTGGCCAGGGACGTTGTGGATCCTGGAGAACGAGTCGGAAGGGGCGAGGAGATCCCGGTTGAAAGACAAAGAGCAGTGGTCGGTGGGTTGCAGAGCTCACCAGAACAGCTAGATGGCCATCGAGACAGTCCAGAGGAGGAGACTGTTTCTTCACCATAACAGGTTTTGCCGGACTTCCAAGCAAGACACTGGAGAGAAGATAACTTAACGGGGTGGAGAAGGTATTAAGCGGACAAAAAAACCTTATCTGAGACAATTTCCAGGAGTCCCCGGAGAGAGTTCCTCTGGTGAACTCCGCCAAACAGTACGAGACCACGGAGATCTCTACCGGTTAGTGTTGACAGTAGATCCAGATCCAGAGCAGCAAAAATTGAAAAGCCTAAGAGATACAGGGCAGAAGTGAATTAAGATGTAGTCGTGACTAGGGGAGACTGGCAGAGGCGACGCCGGCGTGCGCCTGCACCACCGGCGTCGGAGAGCATTTTGAATTTGAAAACTCACATAGTATTCACTATTTACAACTGAATTAATATACACTAGCCACACTATCCACAACTGAATTTTTCTAACCGTTCTTTGGAAAATAGTCATCTCATCCATCTGTCCGGTAGCAGCTTCCCTGCACTTCCAAACACGGATAGACCAAATCAACCAAGAAAAGCTTCACCAAAGTGGACTCTGTCGGAAGACTCATAAGAAATCGCGGATCGAGACATGAAGAGAGGAGACAGCAAAGAGAAAATCTTAAATTGATGACCTTAACTGTAAACAGAACTATTATTACCTTCAACAGATGTAAGTGCTTTTTCTTTTTCAATGATCTTCTTGTCTAATTTCTGATTTTTTGGTACCTGCACAAATGCCTTTCCAAGGCAGTCTAGCAAGAGAAATGAAGGGTTACGAGGGAAATTATATCAAATGAAGACAACTAAATAAAGTCGTTGCTGAGGCAAGTAATACAAGACTCCACTTGAATCGTAATGATTTTTTTTTCGAAACCTAGAGCTGCGACGTGGCTTTGCCAAAAAATGTCGTCCTTCAACATAGCTTTAAGCGAATAAGCATTATTGATTTTGTACCGGTTTTGGCCAGACTTACCCTTTTACTACACGTGCCGGAAAAGAAACGACTGTTCACCAAAGATCAAATGTCTTTCAGTGTAACTGCAGATACAACTTCGTAGTTTCACAATAAGCAAAAGGCATTTCAAACAGATGAGAGATTATCTTTCGTATTTTTTTGGAGCTTACCACTCCATAGACCTAACTTTACGATGGTGAATCAAACACATAGTGGTTAAGCACTTCTTGTAAAATCAAGAGAGTATTAGGGATATGTATATTTTACAGGGAAATAACTCTATTATAAAAGTTAGAACTAATCCATAATTACTAATTTGTTTTAAGTTGAAAACCATAATAACCTGGATCTACCAAAGATGGATTTTCCGACGAAAGATGCTAGTAATTGACTCAATTCCAGAAATTTGCAAACTTTCACTGAAAAAGCAAATTTTTATATTTTAAATTACCTAAACTTTGTGGTCGATCTCACTCCATCATTAGCTCGGATGAATTTTATCTTTCTAGTGAATAGTGAAATGCGACTGGAGCTTATATAAGGTAGTAGAGTGCGAGATCTGAGAAGCCATTAGTCATGAGGTGCTTAAACGGTTTGCAGAGTAGTAATCGATCCCAAGAGTGGGGGAGGTGGCTAGACAGAAGTATTGAAGCTTGAAGTTATGCTTTGACGTGGGTTAAAGGAGGCCAAGAGATTTTTTCATGTCACGGAAGAAGAAAAAGCTAGAAGCCACATAAATATGTTAATTAGACTTCAAATGGGCTCTTTAAAATAATATGAAAAAACTATGATGGATAAGAAACTGAAACCCATAATCGTGTAAATTACATGTGAATTATGCTAACATGGTTGGTGGGAAATATTTTGTTCTATATAGACATCCTAAGAAACCTTCAATTTAGTTGATTTTATTTAGTACAGATATATTAGCATTGGATTAATGAAAGATGCACAGTGTCTATACTGTTTTTTTTTAATTATGTTTTTAGTTATTTAGTGCAAATACTCTTTTTGAAAATGATAGAAATACAAATGATTATTTAATTATATTTGTGACAGAAAAAAAAAGTTAATTAACTATATATGAATATGATGGAAAAAATCTAAATAGTATTCACTATTCAATATTCATCATAATTGATTTTAAGAAAGATCGAAGCACTTCACTATCCACAACTAAATTTTTCTAGCCGTCATTTTAAAAACCGTTCTTTGGAAGATAGTCATCTCCATCTGTCCGATAGCAGCTTCCCTGCACTTCCAAAATCCGGATAGACCAAATCAACCAAGAAAAGCTTCACCAAAGTGGACTCTGTCTGTTGGAAGACTCATAAAGAAATTGCGGATCGAGACATGAAGAGAGAGAAAACCTTAAACTTGATGACCTTAACCGTAAACAGAACTATTACCTTCAACAGATGTAAAGCGCTTTTTCTTTTCAATAATCTTGTCATAATTCTGAATTTTTTTGGTACCTGCACAAATGCCTTTCCAAGGCAGTCTAGCAAGAGAAATGAAGGGTTACGAAGGAAATTATATCAAATGGAAGGCAACCTAAAGTCGTTGCTGAGGCAAAGTAAATACAAGACTACCACTTGAATCAGTAATGATTTTTTTCGAAACCTAGAGCTGCGACGTGGCTTTGCCAAAACAATGTCGTCCTTCAAAATAGATTTAAGCGAATAAGCATGATTGATTTCGTAACGTGCCGGAAAAGAAACGACTGTCAAACCAAAAGATCAAATGTCTGTCAATGTAAGCTGCAGATACAACATTCGTAGTTTCACAATAAGCAAATGGAATTTCAAACAGATGAGAGATTATCTTTCATATTTTATTGGAAGCTTAACCACTCCATAGACCATAACTTTACGATGGTGAATCAAACGCATAGTGTTAAGCACTTCTTGTAAAAATCAAAGAGTATTATGGATATGTATATTCCACATGGGAAATCAACTAATATATATAAGTTAGAACTAATCCAATAATTATCAATTTGTTTTAAGTTGAAAACTCATAATAAACCTGAATCTACCAAAAAGATTGAATCTACCAAAAGATGGATTCGAACGAAAAAGATGCTAGTAATTGACTCAATACCAGAAAATTGCAAACTTTCACTGAAAAAGCAAATTTTATATTTTAAATTACCTAAACTTTGTGGTTGATCTCACTCCCATCAATTAGCTCGGATGAATTTTATCTTCTAGTGAAAATGCGACTGGAGATATATAAGGAGTAGAGTGCAAAATCTGAGAAGCCATTAGTCATGAAGGTGCTTAAACGGTTTGCAGAGTAGTAATCGATCCCAAGAGTGGGGGAGGTGGCTAGACAGAAGTATTGAAAGCTTTGAAGTTATGCTTTGACGTGGGGTTAAAGGAGGCCGAGAGATTTTTCATGTCACCGAAGAAGAAAAGCTAGAAGCCACATAAATATGTTAATTAGACTTCAAATGGGCTCTTTAAAATAATATGAAAAAACTATGATGGATAAGAAACTGAAGCCCATAATCTTGTAAATTACATGTGAATTATGCTAACATGGTTGGTGGGAAATATTTTGTTCTATATAGACATCCTAAGAAACCTTCAATTTAGTTGATTTTATTTAGTACAGATAGATTAGCATTGGATTAATGAAAGATGCACAGTGTCTATACTGTTTTTTTTAATTATGTTTTTAGTTATTTAGTGCAAATACTCTTTTTGAAAATGATAGAATACAAATGATTATTGAGAAATGTTTGTATTTTCTTTTTAATTCTAGACTGCAACAAGTGAATCTGGCTAATATTATTTAAAATAATATTGGATACAATTTAACTAAACATTCAAAATAGCTCAAAGATTGTTAAATAGCAAGAACAAATAACATAAATATAATTATTTTATTGATATTATCATAAATAATAGGGTAACAACCAGTTACATGAACAATAAAAGAATATAAATACCCAAACACATGAAATTAATCATTTGATATTAATATGAGGATGGCATTTGTAGAAATTAACCACGGCAATGTTCGATACCCTTACAACCTCTTGTATAAGGATTGGCTTGTACCTTCTTGCAGAATTGAGGGTGTAGTTTACTGCAACCGAATTCGTGATCTCCATGACGAAGGGCATCATAGCCTATGTATCTTGTTGCCTCAACATTGGTTGCTGCAAAAGCCAAGAACACCACAAAAGCTAGAGAGAAAATAATTTTAATAGTTTTAGCCATCCCCATACTATTATAATTGCTTGTTATTTTTATTTTCCAAATAAATTAAATATATAAATCGTTTATAAGAGAAACTCTGATTAGGAGCTCAATTATTTGTATTTATATGATTTAATTGTATTTGAAATTTGCTCTGTGGATAAAGTAGAGGTTATTGGTGCTTATATAGTAGACAAAAGATGGTGATAGTAGACAATAGATGTGTTTCAAATAGTTATTTTTAGGATGATGATTGATTACAATAGATCCAGATCCAGAGCAGCAAAATTGAAAGAAGCCATAAGAGATACAGGGCAGAAGTGAATTAAAGATGTAGTCGTGACTAGGGGAGACTGGCAGAGGCGACGCCGGCGTGCGCCTGCACCACCGGCGTCGGAGAGCATTTTGAAATTTGAAAACTCACAATAGTATTCACTATTTACAACTGAATTAATATACACTAGCCACACTATCCACAACTGAATTTTTCTAACCGTTCTTTGGAAAATAGTCATCTCATCCATCTGTCCGGTAGCAGCTTCCCTGCACTTCCAAAAGCCGGATAGACCAAATCAACCAAGAAAAGCTTCACCAAAGTGGACTCTGTCGGAAGACTCATAAAGAAATCGCGGATCGAGACATGAAGAGAGAGAAAGCAAAGAGAAAATCTTAAAATTGATGACCTTAACTGTAAACAGAACTATTATTACCTTCAACAGATGTAAAGTGCTTTTTCTTTTCAATGATCTTCTTGTCATAATTCTGATTTTTTTTTGGTACCTGCACAAATGCCTTTCCAAGGCAGTCTAGCAAGAGAAATGAAGGGTTACGAAGGAAATTATATCAAATGGAAGACAACCTAAATAAAGTCGTTGCTGAGGCAAAGTAATACAAGACTACCACTTGAATCAGTAATGATTTTTTTTCGAAACCTAGAGCTGCGACGTGGTTTTGCCAAAACAATGTCGTCCTTCAACATAGCTTTAAGCGAATAAGCATTATTGATTTTGTACCGGTTTGAGCCAGACTTACCCTTTTACTACAACGTGCCGGAAAAGAAACGACTGTCAAACCAAAAGATCAAATGTCTTTCAGTGTAAGCTGCAGATACAACATTCGTAGTTTCACAATAAGCAAAAGGCATTTCAAACAGATGAGAGATTATCTTTCATATTTTATTGGAAGCTTAACCACTCTATAGACCATAACTTTACGATGGTGAATCAAACACATAGTGTTAAGCACTTCTTGTAAAATCAAAGAGTATTAGGGATATGTATATTTCACAGGGAAATCAACTAATATATAAAAGTTAGAACTAATCCAATAATTACTAATTTGTTTTAAGTTGAAAAAACCAAAAATCAACCTGGATCTACCAAAAGATGGATTCGAACGAAAAAGATGCTAGTAATTGACTCAATTCCAGAAAATTGCAAACTTTCACTGAAAAAGCAAATTTTATATTTTAAATTACCTAAACTTTGTGGTCGATCTCACTCCCATCAATTAGCTCGGATGAATTTTATCTTCTAGTGAATAGTGAAAATGCGACTGGAGCTTATATAAGGAGTAGAGTGCGAAATCTGAGAAGCCATTAGTCATGAAGGTGCTTAAACGGTTTGCAGAGTAGTAATCGATCCCAAGAGTGGGGGAGGTGGCTAGATAGAAGTATTGAAAGCTTGAAGTTATGCTTTGACGTGGGGTTAAAGGAGGCCAAGAGATTTTTCATGTCACGGAAGAAGAAAAAGCTAGAAGCCACATAAATATGTTAATTAGACTTCAAATGGGCTCTTTAAAATAATATGAAAAAACTATGATGGATAAGAAACTGAAGCCCATAATCTTGTAAATTACATGTGAATTATGCTAACATGGTTGGTGGGAAATATTTTGTTCTATATAGACATCCTAAGAAACCTTCAATTTAGTTGATTTTATTTAGTACAGATAGATTAACATTGGATTAATGAAAGATGCACAGTGTCTATACTGTTTTTTTTTATTATGTTTTTAGTTATTTAGTGCAAATACTCTTTTTGAAAATGATAGAAATAGAAATGATTATTTGAGAAATGTTTGTATTTTCTTTTTAATTCTAGACTGCAACAAGTGAATCTGGCTAATATATATTTAAAATAATATTGGATAAAATTTAGCTAAACATTCAAAATAGCTCAAAAGATTGTTAAATAGCAAGAACAAATAACATAAATATAATTATTTTATTGATATTATCATAAATAATAGGGTAACAATCAGTTACATGAACAATAAAAGAATATAAATACCAAACACATGAAATTAATCATTTGATATTAATATGAGGATGGCATTTGTAGAAATTAACCACGGCAATGTTCGATACCCTTACAACCTCTTGTATAAGGATTGGCTTGTACCTTCTTGCAGAATTGAGGGTGTAGTTTACTGCAACCGAATTCGTGATCTCCATGACGAAGGGCATCATAGCCTATGTATCTTGTTGCCTCAACATTGGTTGCTGCAAAAGCCAAGAACACCACAAAAGCTAGAGAGAAAATAATTTTAATAGTTTTAGCCATCCCCATACTATTATAATTGCTTGTTATTTTTTATTTTCCAAATAAATTAAATATATAAATCGTTTATAAGAGAAACTCTGATTAGGAGCTCAATTATTTTGTATTTATATGATTTAATTGTATTTGAAATTTGCTCTGTGGTTATAAAGTAGAGGTTATTGGTGCTTATATAGTAGACAATAGATGTGTTTCAAATAGTTATTTTTAGGATGATGATTGATTACAACCACATAATTTTTAGTAAACGGATAATTTTAGTATAACTTAGTTAGTTGATCTTTTCTCTAAACTAGGGGATGAAAACATTCTATATCTGGCAACGGCATATATAATTAGCTTTTCTCGTTCAAGATTAAGGTTGTGACTGGATAGCATCGTTGCTATAACAATGTGGAGTGAAAGAAAAGTTCGGTATAATAATTCTAAATTTGTTTAATTAAGTTAAAAATAGTTTTCTTAAAAATCAAAACATTCTATATATTGCAACGACACATTTAATTAGCTGTTCCCGTTCAATATTAAGGTTGTGACTCGATAGCATCATTGCTATAATAACGTAGAATAAAAGAAAAAATATGCGCTGTTATTCTAAATTTATCTAATCAAGTTAAAATAGTTTTTTGTTATTTTTTTACTTTAAAATATGCTAAAAATGGAGTAATATATCACTCCATTAAGTCAAAAGTAAAAAAAATTCGCATTTTCACTTTTTCCGATTTCAAGTTTTTTCCATTCTCTTAATTAATTAGTAATCAAAGCTTAAAGGTGATTAACAAATTTAAAGGCACTCGTGAAGGCGACGAGAAAGGGGACCTAACCTATGTTTGAAGCTCTTTCCGGCAAAGGATCCATCACATATCTCAGTTTTAAGGTTCAATGATCATCATGATGGGGATTTCAGGTTTCTACAGTTTGGATCAGTCTGTTATTGTGGTTTCAAATACAAGAGAGAGAAAGATTTTGTGTTGTGGATCTCAAGCTTGGCATAACATCCCAAAACCCAAACTCAAAATTTTATTGGGTTTAGAAGGAAAATCCGTCAGATCCATAACCCGTTAGGATTAAATCTAGGACTCCTATACCATTTTATGATAAATAGAAACCTCATCTAGGGTTGGGCACAAGACCAGAATTTGTTATTTTGCGTTTATTTGCGACTTGATTTACCTTGTACGAGTAATAAATTTTTTGACTTGTACTTGACTTGTTAAAAAAAGTATTTGTTATTTCGAGTACTTTATCAAAAATGAATTACTCGGAAGTTACTCGTCTTAGTCTATTACTTACTATTTACGAGTACTTCTGAACTATTTATGAGTTTTTTCAAAATATTTAAAAACTACTTACTAAATAATACTCTACTAGAAATAGACATGAAAGTTTGTTTTGCATATTCTACTTAAAATAACATGTGAATTATTACTTTAAATGAAATATTTGTTCATATTATAAGGAAGACAAATAAGAAAATATCTTCTTTAGACAAGTAATAACAAGTCATATAACTAAACTTTTAGTACTTGTTAATATGTAATACTTGACTAGATGACAACGAGCATTCAAAACTCAAGATGGATACAAAACAAGTTACAAGTATAAAAAAAGTAACCAGTATTTATGTCCAATTTTAAATGCAAGTAAAGAAAAACAAATATGAACAAATAATTAATAGATCATGTAACAAATACTAGTAAATAATAAAGCAAGTACCATGACATAACGAGTCAAGTATTAAAAATAGTAATGATACTTGACTTGGTATTACAAATAATGAAATTGTCAACTTGTTATTTGCCTTGACAACAAAGAGTATTTGAATTTTCAAAGCGGATACAAATCAAATAGAGAGTTTAAAGCGAGGAACGAGTAATTTACGCCCAGCCCTAACCTCATCTCTCATTTTCTTTCTATTCAGGAACCAGAGTGAATTCCTGGAAAAAAAATCAGAGACTAATAGAGAAAAAAAAAAGAGCAACTCTGGGCATTTTGGCCTAATTCTATTGTCATATGAAAAACAACATATAGACAAGATTTTGTTAACACCAATCCAAAAAGAAGACTTTGGTCACGGACTCACGGGTGTTTGTTAATCAAGTTTACAAAAAGGCATCATATGCTTCCTTATAGTTACACAATTAACTATCAAACACCATCTGGATCAAATCAAAAGAATCTTCACCGCCTTCTGTTGAGTGGCTTTGCTGAAGATGAAGTGCTAATTGTCGGTCTTTTACCACCTGAAGCAAATCAAGAAGACTAGATGATTCATGAGAAATTTGACACTAAAGATCCCCAAGTGAGATTCCTTTTGTGGATAAGCAAGCATACTCTTCATATAATAATCTAAGTTGTGATTAAAGCCTGACTTGAGAATAATTATGCAAACAGATTTGTTTCTAAGGACACAAGTGAAAGATTTAACGTAGTGCCATTACTTGTTAAGGCCTTAGAGGAGGAGCCAGCGGCAACTGATAGACGAGAAGGTCTGGTTTGGCTCGGTGGTTTCAAGGTCTGCTTCGGAATCTTAGATGGAATATAACTTCTGCTTTTTAAAACAGCAGAACAAAACAAACATAAGAATCTGTATTCTTCAATTAAAGTGTGTCAATGGATGGATACTAACCTTTCTTTTGGCTCGGCTTTACCCATTTTCACTGATTTCTCAGGAGGCAATTGTGCTTCAGGTCGTTCAGTTATCTCAAGAGGCTTCTCGGTCTCAGGGAAAAGAGTCAACTCTACTGCACTGTTTATGGAACCATCAGTTTCTGTTCCCATTGAAAGACAACTATCAGAGATATCACTAAATCTTCCCTCAGTGTCTGCATCTGCAAGGCCTATGAGTTCAATATCATCTTCAAAGTCAATGTCTTTCTCCCTTCCTGCAAACTTAGATGGTTGGCGAATATCCTTTCGATGTTTAAGCTCGTCCGATGAATGCGGTGAACCAGAATCAGAATGCTTGCTACTATATTCTGAGCAGTTGTCGACATCTGAGGTTGTTCTTCCAATCAAACGAGAGGCCTTTCCTCGTCGAGCATTTGGTGAAGCTCCTATAGAATGTCTTCTAGGTGATGATGGCCCCAACAATCTTAGTTTGCTTAAACCACGTTTTCGCACGGTTGCATTGTTACCTGTTGGCTTCTGAAAGTTTTGAAGCTCTTCATCTTTCTTGGCAATTACATCCTTCAAGTTTGATACCTGTTATATCATGATATATATACATTTGTTCTCTTTGCTTTTAATGGGCAAGAATAAATCTTAAGAGAGAAGCAATAAAAATTAGCACCTGTTCCATGAGTTGTCTAACATCTCGTCCCTCTTTATTACTCTTAGCTGCACCTAACTCCACACCAGAGACTCTTTCTGCAAACTTCAGAGTGCTAACAGTCTCAGCATAAGAATCTCCATCAGGATTGACTTGAACAAACATAAGAGTCTTGGCTTGTCCTCCTACAAAACAAAACGGTTAAGAAGACATAGAGTTAAGGGAACCAACCACATAAAGCTAGCGGATATAGCATGCAAAGGTAAGTACCTAGAGAACTTTGAAGGACTTGCGTCAATTTGCTGTTTCTATACGGCACATGAGGGTTCTTATGCGCTAGAGCAAATATGACATCTCCAAGAGCTGACAGTGATTTATTTATATGCTGAGCCTCCTTAAGCCTCTCTCCAGTTGCCTCAGAGCGATCAACTCTCTCACTTCCAGCAAGATCAACTAAGTTCAAACTACCACGCAACACAGCGTCGGTTTCCACGTCGACACCACGTACGTGAACAGAGAGAACGCTGCAGAGAATGGGCAACATTATTTATTTCTTTAGTCCTTGAGGACTTAGATAATATTGGAAAGTAAAACAAGTTCCGGAGAAAAGTCTACAAACCAGTGTGATCTACTACTCCTTTCATTGAGAGCTGTGGCACCAACGGTTCTGTTCATGAGCCCAATATTCATCAGCTCAAGCACATCTTCAGTTGATCTAACAGAATGCATGCTTGCATCTGGGACAGCTAGCCCATTTGGTAAGGCAGTATTCCAAATCCCTAACGTATGCAAGTTAAGGAAATTTTCTATAGACGCAGCATATGCAAACATACACACGAATGTACATATTCCAAGAAATATTTAGCCACTATATTATGAGCTTAGAGAAGGATATCTTCGATTGGAACCACCATCAGAAAGTATGTCACGAACTTGCTCATTATATATCTCAACCATTTGAACACCGACTTCATACACAACAGCGCTTTTTCTAATCTGAGTTAAGTGGAACAAGTCGTTCAGAGCTCTGTAATTGACACCCCAGTCTTCTTTTGATGTGATGCTTGGCCCACTCTGTGTTAACAAAAATGGCAATATGTCTGTTAGAGACAAATCGTGCTTGGCTAAAAACACAAAAAGAGCAAAATTAAGCATGTCGTTTACCATTGTATAAGTTTTTCCAGAGCCTGTCTGACCATACGCAAATATACACACATTGTAGCCATCAAGAATCGATCGAAATTAATGGTCGAGTATCTAGGAAAACCTCCTCTGCATTTTATTAATAAAAACAGATTCAGGAGATATATATATATATATACATGTAGTTCTTAACTAGCTGAGGGAAAGAGCTCAAAACCTTGCTTTGCTGCTTGACCAAAAACCTTATTGAACTTAAATAACCGATGTGTATCTTTTCCTTGCTTAAACGGATTTGCAACCACCAATTCACCATTCTCACCGATGTATTCTATAGAAGTTTGTCTACTGTTTTGCCCTGGAAGGAATGGTCGAATCCGGCAATAGACTCTGATATTTCCTAAAAATGCAAGACAAAGGACATAAGTTATATCTTGAATGGTCGAATGAAGACAAAGAACACTGGCTCAAAGTGCTTTTTTACCTTTCAATTCCTGCACTTCATTGTACAGCCTTCGGTTTTCTTCAAGGACGACATGGTAATTTTTGGCTGCATCAGCCACTCCTTTGAGCTTTAAACCTAGGAAATATATTACAAATATCAAGCCATGTACTCTAAAATAGAAAAATTGATCAAGCAATCATTCACAATTGGTGACAAAAATGAATCTTACCATAGTAATTTAGATCCTCAAAGTATTTCTTCTGCGTCCTTAGGATTTCATGCTTTATAGACACCGAAGTAGCATTCAGATCCTGCATAATTCATAAAAACTATTTTATTTAAGGAAACTACCAGAGAGCGCTTAATGTTTAGATTATTATAGTTTTTAAGTCAAACCTGCAAAGCCCCATACTGGTTGTTTATGAAGCTCTGGTAGGTGCACTCTTTCTTCTTCCATTTTTGAGATTTAGACTGGCACAACTTCTCGAGTTCTTTGACCTTCCTAGTGGAATCGGCAACTTGTAACTCTGCATCCTTTAGTTTCTTCTCCATCTCAACTTTATCATTTTGTGCGTTTGCTTCTAACTCCAAGCACTGGTTTTCATGCGTCTCTTTCACCACCTTGAGCTCTTGCTTCAGCTTGCGAATCTCAGCATCATTGTGCTCTTTTTCCTTTTTTAGACGCACAACATCTTTTTCTTCTGACCTTTCTCTTTCTTCTATCCTGGTTTTTTCAAGCTAAAGAGCACAACAGAGAACCATTATTCAAATAACTCGTGAGACAGAAATTTAATTCACGAGACTAATGAAAAAAAAATGTTATATGTAGTCATAATGATTTTATGATATGATCTCTCAGACTGAACTTTTATCAATATATCTAGGATTAGCTTAAATGTTACTTTCCATTAAGTACTATACGTGCTAACAGTTGTGAGCTTTAACGTCAACCAACTTTTCAAGATGCAAAAACTTTACTAAAAGTTAAATATGTATTAAGGAGATGATACATATGGAATCAATAACATACCTTTATATGCTCCGTACAGTTCATAACAATCTACAACAAAGGAAGAAAAGAAAAAACAGAAAGACCAGTTAATAAGCGAAATACTGTAGAACTAAAACTAGAGACAACAAACAGTACCTCGTTTTCCTGAGTTGCCCCAGCTGCCAAGGTTTCTAAGACCTTTATTCTTGACCTGTATTTTTCTTCACGTACCCTAAAGAGTATATTTTGCTGCATCCATTTCATAAACATGTTTCATTACAAGGTGAGAATGTATCACGGGAAAATCAAAGCTTACATTCTTTAGGTTATCAGCTTGATTTGAGATTCTCTGTTCTATTACTTGCACAAGTGCGCTCAAGAGAGATGCCATAGCCTAAACAACACAGCGGAAAAAAAGAAAAACAAGAATCAGTAGAAGAATGGTGGAATCAGTAGCTCAATCTTTGTCTTACATGAGACACATGTCCATTCATTTTCTTCACGCTCTCATCTAGAAGCTTATCCAGCATGTCAAACAGTGACCGAGTAGGTGCATTCTAACAAGACCAAGAAAATACCATTAGATATCAGATACAGAGAGGTAAAAGCTGAACGGTTGGGGTACACTCTACTAAGACAATGTTAGAATATTTAACCCGTAAGTCGTTGGATTTCAGTAATTCCGAAATTTTAGCATCAGAGATATCAATCTCAGATTCTTCCTTGGACTGGAATCCATCAATAAGGTTGCAGTCATCCCCTCTTGAGTTTTTATCATAACCACCATCGGAAAAGCTTGCTTTAAGGGCCTTAAGGGACTGTAAAACTGGCACCATGTCTCCCTGCTTTATACTTTTTTTTATTAGAAGTCATAAATCAAAAAAAAAAGAAACACGAGAAAGTGCAGAGAGAAGAAAAAAAGCATGCAAGCTCTGCCAAGGCCCATTTCAGAAATCAACTTTTTACAAAGAGACGAAAAAATTATATCCATAAAAAAATATATCAAACCTGTTCCATGTCTGAAACTTGGAGCCTGGGCAGGGCCATTTCATCCATAGCAGTCAGAAACCGCTCAATTTTAACATAAGCAGGCTCAAAGCTGCCTCCCTATATAAATAGCCAAAGAGTGTGAGTTTAGCAACCAGGGCCGGCCCTGAGCCAAGCCGGATGAAACATTAGCCTTTAAGCTCCCAAAATTTTTTTAAAAAATTATATATAAATAAACCCCCAGTTTATATAAAAAAAAATTTCAGCCCCCAAATTTATAAATTCCTTCTTAAACCGTCTATAGCCCCCGAATTCTCAGAGCCGGCCCTGCTAGCAACAAATGACAAAGACAAGGAAGAAAAAAAAAAGAAAACGACAAGGTACATAAGCCAAGAAAATAGAAATTCATAAGTACCGTTGTCACAGAACCAGGACTAAGCTGATTCAGAAGGCTACACAAGACAGTTCCATCCCTCAAGCATACTCTCAGTTCCTCCTCTGATGCTTCCAATGGTAAATTCAAATAAGGAAGTGTCTGATTTAACCATCCCACCAAACTCTGATGATCTGAGAACAAAAAATAAAGAAGAAACAGAGGACGGGTGAGAACAGAAGCCATATGTTTCCACCACCTACAACTAAACTAAGGTTAAAAGGTTTCATCTCTTCCAGGACCCTATTGGAATATTAGAGATAAAAATGGAGTCATCCAAGATTATTATGTAAGAGTCGAAAATGTGTAGAAAACACTACTACCTTTCTTACTATCATCCATGCTTTCTGACTCGTCCAAACTCAGAAAACTAGTTCCATCAGACGGAGCATACAACATTTCAATGTAAATAAAGATAAAAGACTATTATTTGAAGACTAAACAGCCCAAAAAAAAGAAATGCATTGTAATTAGTTAAAACAGTGATGAAGTTTCTTCCACAGTGTCGACCAAATCAATCAAAAGAAATGGTTAATAGATTAAACCTTTCGAGATGTTCAGAACAAATTGCTCAGATTCACTGGCGAGTAACGGAGACGGACGTTTGAATCCCTACCCCGGAAAGAGAAATTCCGATAAAACAAACACTATGCTAATTTACGGTTCGAATTTCGAAATAAAAATAAAATAAAAGCAGAAAATTGTTTTTTTTCTCTCTCTCTCAAAACTAAAAATATTTAATGTTTTAGGAAAAAGGTTATCGGACTTGCCGCTTTTTCACATCCAAAACTCTCAGTTTCTAGTTACGGCCCAACTAGGACCAAGTCCACAGAATCCTGTACGTTTTCACCATCGTATTACAGTACCAACATTTACATGTCTAATGCCTTATGGTTTAATTAGACACTAGATCTTGATCCGCGCTTCGGAAGCGCGGAATACTGTACGATGAAAAATTTCATTAATAATTTAAGAAATATTTTGGTAATTTTTAAGAGTGTGTATTTAAAATATTTTTGCATTTAAATCAGTGTTTTTAAATCCAACCCGATTGTGATTATACCGGTTAATCCGGAGATCTAACAATTCAATTTAGATTTTTAAAATATTCATATTAAAAAAATCACTAAAACCTGAGATTAACCGATTGAACTGTTGGATGACCGATATGTAATCTAATTTGATTTAAATTGTAAGAGTTTCAAAATTTTAATCTTATAATCCAAACTTTAAAGTTCATTATTTTGCAATTTATGAAACTATGACGTTTTTACAAAATTTTAAAAAGAAAATGATAGATATAAAATAACCAAGATTAATTATTGTATTGTTTGGAAACATTTATAGTAGTATAAAAAATATATTGTTTGGAAACATTGATAGTAGTATAAAGAAATAAGTATATTGTTTGGAAACATGGATAATAGTATAAAGAAAGGAACATTAGTGATTTAATGTAGGTTTAACTATAAAATATAAAAATGTATTTAATTTAAAAACTTACAAAATAAATGTTAGGTCCAACAGAATGTTTCTGTTTTAATAAGATAGATGAAAAGTTGTCTGTGTATATTATAGTTTTTTTTATATGCTTTTTTCATTTTTGTTTGTGAAGAAGAATTGTAATAATTGACATAGTAACTCAACCAGCTCTGGAGATTTCCTTGCCTGAAGGCCAAGACTACAAATATATAGCAAGGAGAAATTGTTGTACTATGAATAAATATCAAGGAGAAATTGTTGTACTATGAATCTGATTAGCTTCGATCAAAACAGATAGCTATTGATATTGATGTGTTTGATCAAAAAAAAAACTATTGATATTGAGGTTACAGGACTTGTTTCTTGTGGTATGGTCAGTGATGTCCATCCCAAATACGCAGTGAAATTATTGAATGAATAGATTGTCTCGACTGGCGTGATATCTCTTGGCCTAATCATCTATTGGTGTATAGAGCAGGGTTGTGTAGAAAAGCGATTACTTGTTATTTTGAATGTACTTGCTACCTCACTTTGCACAAGCAATAAAAAATTTCACTCATATTTGAGCTGTTATAAACAGAGTATTTAATCAAAAATGAATTACTTTCAAATTACTTGTTATTTACGAGTATTTATAAACTATTTACGAGTATTTACTTGTAAACTTTGTACCAGTTTTTCTGAGTGTTTAAGAGCTATTTACTAAATACTACTTTATTAGAAATAGACATAAAATTTGTTTTGTTTATTCTATTATAACTAACATGTAAATTGATTTAAACAAAATATTTGTTCATATTTTAAACAAGACAAATAAAACTATTTGAATACTTCGATATATAAGCACTGTATAATTTTCACGATGACGAAAATGTCGTCTTTAAGAAAATAACAGGTAATAACAAACCATGTAGCTAAATTTTTAATATTCGTTGTTATTTAATAACAACTATAAGAAGAGTAATAAATATTTGTGTCCAATCCTAAATGCAAGTACAAGAAAAGACAAATATGAACAAGTATTTAATAGATCATGTAACAAATATCAAGTAATGTAACGAGTAACCGTGCAAGTAACGACACAATTAATGAGTTAAGTACCAAAATTAATAATGATATTTGGTACTACTTGAACTGGTCTTTCAAGTAATGAAAATTGTCGACTTGTTACTTGTCTTAACAACACCGAGTACTTAAATTTCCAAGGCAGATACGAGTCAAATAGCGAGTTTAATGCGAGTAACGAATAATGATGCCCAGCTCTAGAATAGAGGTAAATCAACACAAATCAAACTATATTCAAATGGTTTTAAACTTATATGGATTATGGATTAAACCAACTCATTCGAAAAATTGACTAGGTCAATCTATAACTCATTTAAGTTAATAAGTTAGTGGTTTTAACGGTTAATCCATGAATAGTAAATTATATTTTAAATGGCTATTAAATAAAAGAGTATTATTTTGGGGCTAAAATAAAAAAGAAGTGCATAGACTTTGAAAAACATGGTTTTATAGTATTTGTGAAAAATACAATTTTTCTATTTGTCAAGAAAAATAATAATGTGATTTTAGTGAGAAAACATATTTAACGGTATAGAGGAAACACGAGATTTTACAGTTTTGACGAAAAAACACAATTTAAAAATTTGTTGGAAAACATAATTTTGCGGTTATTACGGAATAACTAAATCTTACAGTTTTGATGAGAAAACGAGATTTAACAGATTTGGCAAGAAAACACGATTTTGCAATTTTGGTAGATCAAACTTGATTTACAGTTATGGCAGAAAACACAATTTTGCAGTTTTGACGGGAAAACAATATTTTGTGATTGTGGCGGGAAAACCTGATTTTGTGATTTTGGTGGAAAAAAATACGATTAGCGGTTTTGAAGTAAAATACAATTTTGTTGTTTTGGATGAAAAACTAAATTTTGCAGTTTTGTTGGGAAATATGATTTTGTAGTTTTTGTGAAAAAACACAATTTTACAGTCTCAGCGGGAAAATATGATTTTACTGTTTTGGCATGAAAACACAATTTAATGGTTTTAGCGTGAAAACTCAATATTATAGTTTTGGTTGTAAAATACAATTTTTTGTTTCTACAAAAAACGTCATTTTACGGTTTTGACAAAAAATATGGTTTTTTGAAAAAACATGATTTTGCGGCTTTTGCAGAAATTTAGATTTTGCAGTTTTGACAAGAAAATCAATTTACACATTTGGTGGTAAGAAATTGATTTTATGGTTTTTACAAACAAAAATTATTAAAACTTGCCTATTAAAAACCACTATATAAGATTTATATATATCAGTCGTTATAAGAAAGGATTATATATATATATATATATATTACAAATTGGACGTTGATAAAAAAGTATATGAGTAACTGGGTTAGATTTATTTTATTAAAACTGATCTAGATATATGAAAAAAAGTTGGTGTAATAAAAATTGTTTTAGAAATTTGGTTTGATTATCTTTTGTTTATATATATTTGAGTTTATGATTGTTGTAATTTTTTTTTTATGAAATTTCAAATTTATTGATCAAAAATATAACCGGGATTTAGAAAGGGATGATAGGCGATTCTATTTTTTTTTTTTTGAATTGATGATATGCGATTCTAACATATAAAGAATAGAAAGAATGATTCCTAGTTGGAGTTGACAGCAAACCATCTTTGTAGCAGACCCTCAAGTTTGTGATTACCCTTGTATTTCAAAGAGGAGATGTCATTTTTGACTACTTTCCCAATGCCCTTAGAAGTCGCTTCCACAGATGCACAAGCACCTCCATGTCTCCTAGAGTTACTTTCCTTCCAGATCACATAAATTGATGTATGGAATACTAGCCGAAGAATTACTGTGTCAAGTCTACTCCTTGTCGTACTCAAGAGAGATACGACAGTATCATCCCAATCCGGTGTGATAGCTGCACCTAGAAGCCTTTCTGCAACAGTCATCCAGACCGTAAATGTATACGGACATGTGTAGTACAAATGATCTCTGTTTTCATCCTTCTCGCCGCAGCCCATTAATTCTCGCATTCTAGTTCCTGTGGATAATCTGTCTTTCATAGCTAGCCAAACCATGAATGATTGCCTCGGTATGGCCTGTGAAAACCACACAAAGCAGCGCCATGAGAGCTTGGGCTTCCTATCTCGCAAGTAATTCCAGGTTTTGGCAGCTGAAAATATTGGTTTAAAATCATCTTGGTCGTGTCTCCACAATACTTGTCTGGCTCTGCACTAACATCTGGCCGGGTAGCTCCTGCAATTTTTTCACAGAGAGCAGGATATCTTCTTTGCCCACATCTACAAGGGTTCTAGTCATTATCACGCACAAACTCAGCAAGAGTAGGAGACCTACTGACTCCCAGGTAGCTGATGCCTAACACCCATGTTGTGTCCAGAATTTTAATCTATCTCCAGCCAGTTATCAAACCAAAAATACACAGCTTCACCATTCCGAACTTCAAAGCGAATGCAGTATAACTCATTATCCAATCATATTAACCTAGTCCAGTAAATCTGTTTAACTATTTTATCCATTAGTCTATTTGTACATAATTTTTCTATCCCTTAAAATCCTTGATTTGGATTGGGTTTGATCAATCTATTAATTATTATCCATTTTGACACCCAATGTATATGGAATAGAATTACTATAATTTCATATATTAATGCATGCTATGATATTTTTTGGAGATAAATGATATACGA
The DNA here is from genome assembly GCF_000801105.2 of Raphanus sativus. Lineage (NCBI taxonomy): Eukaryota > Viridiplantae > Streptophyta > Magnoliopsida > Brassicales > Brassicaceae > Raphanus > Raphanus sativus. Next base: position 28,449,840 of record NC_079519.1, on the reverse strand, counting down.
GAGCAATTATTACTATGAAAAAGTAAGCATATTTAAAAAAATATTGATTTAAATTGAAATCTAAATAAAATTATATACTTGCTTAGACACTAACTATGAAATAGTCCTAGTGAGTTTTGATTATTTTTTAGTGTAGTGTTTTATCTTCAGGTTTTGTGTTTGTCCGTTGAGAATTTTTGTTATCGTTGTATTATCATTTTTGAATTTGACGTTTATCAAACTAAGGGCTCAATTTTTTATGCCACTTCAATCGTTAATCAATCTTGATATTTCTTCATTCCATAGTTTTGTACCTCGCAGTTATGGTCTTTGATCACCCATCATAATCCTGAATTATGCATTTCTTCGTAATGATATGCATATTCGTGGGAAACTCTATTTGTTGGTAGATGGATAATCAATGACTTGTTGGAATCTTTGTATGACAGTGGCATTACCGTTAATCCATTCATAATATCATGTCATCTTGTATGAAAAGTTTCTATGTTATGTACATCTTCTTTGCATAAATCAGTTTATTTTTTGCATCTTGATAAGCTTCAAAAAAGTCCATATCAATAACAATTTATATTTGATATCTACATAGTTTGGAAATCTAAAATCACCTAATTTTGTCTTTTATACTAAAATATATGTCTGCTATACATATAATTGAATACCCTTAATTTTTGTATTGTTATTGCATATTGACAGGTGAAAAATACATGGTCATTTGTTTCCTCGTGGATACAACACCATGAGCATAGTGACTCGATATTTATTCTTCTTTTACAAGAATTGTGATTGACCCCTATAAGACTCGATTCAATATATTTCTCAGCGTAAAGTAAAATATTTTTTTACCCATTACCACAAATACCATATGACGGGGAGAGGAAGCAAATGACGTTTGGCGGAGATGAGATTGTTTGTTGAGGTAGTGTTTTCATCAGCTGATCAAGTCAAGTTATAAACCATACTTGGTCAAAAAAAAAAAGTTATAAACCATACATTGTCTAATATAAAAGGATCGAAGAGTTTAATCATAAAATTTATGTCAAATGCAGAGCCGTCCCTTCTATACAACTGCTAACCTTGAAGCTTTATACGAAAAAGTACATTTTTCAAAAAAAAAAAAAAAAGTTACATTTTTGTTAGCCACATTTGTAAAAAGATAATTATATTTAACTGTCTAGAAGAATATCATTTTTATTTAGCACTTTGAAATCTAGTCTTGCGTTTTCAATATGTTTATTTTAGACTTTTTAGTATTCTTATTTAAAAATTATTTTCACATGTGTGCTTTCTTTTTGCTTTAACTGATTTGTTTTTTGTTTGTTTTCTAGTTAGATAATGTTAGAAAATAATAATATATACATATAGTTCAAACAATATATATATATAATGTCAACTAAATCAATATATTAGTCTGTATTTATAAGGAAAATATTTTTATATTTTTATATAAATATTTTTTAATTCATCAGATTACTATTATATGTTTAGGCCACTAAATTTCCTAGAATTGGTCAAATTAGAACGAAAGATATCTTTGGATCCGTCGAATCTAAAGAGTTATTTCAAACAAAAGTTGGACGTACCTGATTGACATTTCTCGAGTTCTAATGTATGATTTACGTATAACATATAAACTGCCATGTGCTTATTTCTGTTTTTGCCATGTTCATGCGTGGCGCCACTATCATCATCCATAGAACGTGGAAAAGAGTGGTGAGTAAAATAACATTTATATACGATAAAAATACAAGAATTTGGTTTCAAATTTGGTTACGACACGAATCATATTCATCAAAATCATGAGTTCTAATCGCATGGTTGTGGTCGGGTGGCGCATGGCATCTCAAGTAGATATCTATATAGCTGGACGATAAAAATATCTAATTTTTCTTACAAATAACTGAATTTAGCTGGCGCCGGTGATCAAACCTCCAAAAAAATTAACCGGTTGAATCACAACCTCGGAATTATAAAAAAAAAATCATGCGTTCAGAATTTTTAGTACTATTCACGTGGGCAGTAGTTCTAACGGGAATCAATTTGTGAAACAAATCAAGGTTAGAGTCTCCAGTCACAAAAAAAAAGTTTATCAACACAATATTAGTTCCTCTGTTCTACCAAGCTAAAAGTTTTGTTTCACAAAAGTATAATTTTTGGTCTCTCTATAGACATTTTATAATTTAAGATTGTAAATTTAAAAGTACTTAACAGGGTTTATTAAATGGGCAATTGCAGTGTATGACTATAAAATAAAAATTAATTAGGTATATGGAAAGTCACTATTCCACATTTCATAATGGCAAAGATGCCCTTGCTCCTCTTGTTCGTCATCCAAACTAAAAACCAAACCTTTGGATCCCAAAACAAGACTGAATTGAGATTAACTATCTAAGCAGATCAGAAACTAATAGAGATCTTCACTAGTTTTAAGGTCCTAACCACGGGACAGTAATTGTCTGTCTTCTACTTCTTCCTCTGCGATTTCTAGTAAAGACAAGATGATGATCGTGAAGGGAGAAGAGGATGAGCTTCTCGGTGTGTTAGGTTACAAGGTAAGGTCGTCGGAGATGGTGGAAGTTGCTTTGAATCTCGAGGAGTTAGAGGCGATGATGGGTAATGTCAAGAAGATGGTTTACAGGACAATTTTATTAATTTGATTTATGGTGAAAGTTATGAGATTTAGGATTCACTCGTTTATGTTTGATGGCCCATGATGGGATTCCCAAACAAAATTGATTTTTCAATACACATAGATGACTAGTGTTAAACTTAAGCTGTCCAGATTGTTTTCTTAGAAAAAAATTGTTACAGTAATTCCGTAATGAAAAAGACGATGAACAGTAACACTTGATCGGATGTTCATAAAACACCAAATCAACACTAGTCATCAAACAATCAGCCTGCACAGCCGTCATCTTGTTATAAGCATTTGCCCTCCACCGCCGTGTTCCTGCCCCCACCTCCACCTTTGTCTTCGGCTCTTCCTGTTCGCAGCCTCCATTGCCGTCATTACCGTGTTCATCTTCACCTGCTTTTTAATTATTACCTACTTTTCAATTATTACCCATACAACCTCTGCTATGCAAGGGGCTCCGACGTAAGTTACACCCGTAGTACTCGAGACTGTTCATACCAGGCAACTAAATATTCTTTTTGTTGCATTGTTCCGCAAATATGTTATGTTTCTTAGTTTTCTAGCCAAATTGGCCTTATTAAATTTATATTGGCTTAGTTTTATTAATGCTAAATTTTAACAGAAATGATGCATTTACTTTTTTTTTTTGTCATCGACTTTTACAGACTCAAACAGACTCTGTAAACCAAAACGGTAGCTCTGCATCCATGTGCACAACAAAGGACGTTTGTTTCCTAGCACTACGTGCTAAACCATCGGCCTTCAAATTTTGTGTGCGAGGTACATGAATGATCTCCAAGCTGTGGAAGGATTCTTTCAACGTCTTTATGTCTTCTAAATAGTTAGCAAATGCCGGCCATTCCTCTGGTTCAGAAACCATCTTCACCAGTTGCAGACAATCTGTTGCAAACGTGACCCGAAACTGACGCAAATTCCTCATGCGAAATGATGCATTTACTATATAAATTTAACGTGCCTTTTAAATATGTGGAAAATAAATAAATTGTCTTTTACCAAAAACATTACCTCTTTGTGGAAAATATTTTTTTTATCATAAATTAATAGTAAAATTAAATTGTAAATTTAAAGAAAATTATGATATTTATAAATGATATACACGTTACAGGTATTTCATATATATATTTCACATTTCATTTCATCATTTTTGGTTTCTGATTATCCGGCTGTTTCTTATGAAGCAAAACAAAATAATTTTTATAAGTACGATGTAGTAGGATTATATCCCTAAAATATTATTTTTCTCTAAAACTCCATTTCACAAAATATAAAAATATTTATTAGCCAGTATTGATTTTCGTGATTGTTTTTTAGTCATCTAAATTAGATGTATTGATGCTTATATGTTGTGAAAAAACATATATGAATATATTTCATTCAAATTGTGAAATGTCTTTGGCGTACATATAAACAAAAAAACAATAAAAATATAACCGGTGCAAGTTGGTCTATTGGTTTTGAGAGAGTTTCGGACGAAATGGCCATGGAATAACTTACGACTATTAGAAGATATAAACGCAGATTGGTTCCGGATTCATATGAATTAGTCAGTTGATCATGGCCACCGGATAATTCCCGAGGAATCAGAAAATAAAATAAGACAATAAGACAATAGGACAATGACACAACACAAGACTCCGTGCAGTATGCATACTGTTTTCTTGAACATATGCATAATGCATACTTACGTGAAAGTTACATTTAACGATGTTTTGTTGACTCTTTAGACTCATCTACCCATCTAGACCACTTCGATCACTAATCGATTCTATTAGTACTAGATAAATCAAAAACAGGTCTCATGATGTTATCACAAGCAAAAGTTTGGTTGGTTTTATAATTTATGATATAATCAAAGAGAGTGGCTGGTGCTGACAATATTATTCAATGCTAATTTAATAAAGTGGACCACACAAAAATGGACTGTTCGATCACTGTTTTTTAAATAACAGTAGGCTCTGTTCCACGCAATTAATGTGAATATCTCCTTCCTTTTAATATTTATTTTATTTTTTCTTCACGTATTTTTCTTTATATCCGAAGTTTGAAGAATTTATTTATCTTCACAAGACAATAGGACAATTTCACAAGACAATAGGACAATTTAATTGTTCTCTTCGCTGGTTATGGTTAATGTGCAACAAATAACTGTATATTTAAGGCACTTTTATTGCTACCATAAAAAATTCTCAAAACAATTAAAATACAAATTTATTAAATATTATATGGATTCCTATAAATTCATCTTATAATTAGTTATTATCTATATTATAATTTTAAATTCTCCTTTATGCTAATAATATATAATCTTTTATAATATTTTCAATATAGTTTTCAAACTTTAAAAAAGTATTTAATTATAAGATACTTTCAAGTGGATTTTCATGATCTTTATATATTAGTAAGAGATATTACGTATACTTACACTTAATTTGAGAAATTTTGTGCTGAATTTTTTCATTATAAATGCTTTAAGTTATCTTTGACCCAAAAATGCTTTTAGTTATCTAGAAATTGACGGTCTATTGTAATTATTAGTAGTCCAATTTCTTATCATAAAAGTTAAAAATGTCCCTTTTGAGGGGGGATTTTATATAGGCTAAAATCCAAAAAACATCATTGTTGTTGAATTCAAAATAAGTTTTAAAACATTGCTATATTGATAGCTTAGGATAATCTAATTATGTAAACGATAAATGGTTTATAAACCATCTTTTATACATCTAAATCGGTGTTATCATTCATTAGTCTCAGAACCTATAACATATTATTGGTTATTTGAAAGCTTTTTACAAAAAAAAACATATTATTGGTTGTCTATATATTATTTTCTATGTTAATTCAAATACATTGTAGTTGTAAATCAAACGATACAATATTTGGCCGTACAATAAAACAAAATAAACAAAGTCTTACTCTCTTTTCGAAGTTCAGACACGAAAAGTAATCCTAGACTAACTCCAACCCTACTTCATTTTCTACTCCAAACATCATTTTGGAGTAAAATCCTCTCCAACCCCATTCCATTTTCAACTCCAAAATTGAGTAATGGCTAGGATTACTCCATTTATGGAGTAATCTTACACATTACTCCATTTTGGAGTTGAACTTTTTTTATTTATGAAAAGGTCCTTTAAACTTTTAATTTTTTTATTTCTTACTTAAATAATATTTTAAAATAATAGAATAACATAAAAATAAGATATTTCATTATTTAATAATTTGACACAAAATGCATAACATAATTAAAAACATAAATAATATAAAATAAAAATAACATAAGATAAGATAAGTGATTTAATATGGGGAAAATATTCTAATGCTCATTATTGAACCAATTTATATATTATGTTTTATTCTATTTTTATGATTTCTTGTACCTTTTAATAATAAATGTTTAATTTAAATAAAATATATTTTAAGGCATTTTTGCAAACATAAAATAGTTGGGGTTAGTTGGTAAACTTTTATAAGTATAAGATATTATTAACAATTATTAACTATTTTTGGAGTAAAAAATTGAGTAATACATTGGAGTAAAACCTTATTCCATTTTGGAGTTGCACCATTTTGGAGTAAAATTTGGAGTAATACATTGGAGATGCTCTTAGGGGTGATAATTTTGGGAGAAGAGAAGCTCTAATTACAAACTTATACTCCTTCCGTTTTATTTTACTTGTTGTTTTAGACTTCGACACACAGATTAATAAAACATTTAAGTTTGTATATTTACTAAATAAAAACATCATTACCAATACACTTAACCAGATTTCAACCAATAGAAAAATAATTTAGAATAAAAAGTCAATAAATTTTGTATTAAAATCATAAAATGTTATTTATTTGAAATAAAATTTTGATTTAAAACGATATATAATTCGAAACAGAAGGAGTACTATTATATAATTATGAAAATAAATAACTCTTGGTTTCTTCTATAGTTATCTCTTTTCAGTGCCCTTTTGCCAAACTTCATTCATAGACAATCACTTAACTTCATTTGATTCCTTTCACAACTCTAGGTAGTCCTCAACATTATCTTTGTTCCAAGCTTCAGTCTTTCTTGATAAACTTAATTGTCTGGCTTGCATGGAACTGAGTCGCAAATTACCGTTTATTGACTCGTACATTTATAAATACAATAAAATAATAATTTTTGCAACAAAACTGAAAGAGGGCAACTAATTAGCAGTTACAAATTCATAGCTAAACGTTCTACTTCTTAAGATTCCAAAACGATGTAGAATATATTCAAAGAACATCATGTTCCAAAAGTATAGTAAGTAGTATATTATAAGAACATCGATAAATTAAGAAATGCAAGCTTGTTTGTCTGTTCCAGTTTTTTTAAAAAAGAAAAAAAAAAGCTTGTTTGTCTGTTTTGCCGGGAGCTCATCGAGGCCATAACCTCAACTTCCGTGTCAATAGTGTTTCACCATTAAAAAAAAATCTTCGTGAATTTACAGTTTCTTGTGAATTTATTGCACTCATAGCAATTAACCATTGCTTGTCGTATAGTTGGCAAAACAGGTTTAGGTTGGATTTTATAAGTGCTATTTTATGATTTTTTGTTTGTATTGTGTTTCTGACTCAAAATGGTTTTTATATACTCCCTCTTTATTTAAAACAATGATATTTCAGATTTCGTTTTTGTCTTTAAAATTTTAATGTTTTGGAATTTTATTTTATGCTCTTTGTTTTAAAATTAATTGAACATAAATTAAAATATATAAATATGACTGATATTTTTATTGGGAAGTAAATAAATTTTAAAAACAAAACTAAAAAATTAATAGATAAATTGTGTATTTAATTTTATTACTATATACGTAAGTACTAAATCATCAATTTTACAATAAGCACTAAAGGAGTATATTTTCACTTTAAATTTTATTCATATTTTATGATGAGATTTCTATCAGGTTTTCTCAAAATAAAGGTTCTTCGTCAATCCTCTTCTAAACTGAATTATACTCTATATGATTATAATCATAAGAAAGAAATAATATCTTAGTCATTCGCATAACAAAATCAACAACCATACTCGAACTACTAAGTACTAACAATTAAAGGTCAAATCTACCTTTTTACTATGTGATAAAAAGACAGCATATCCATACTATTGGTTTGATTCCATGTTATATTTTATGCATAATGTCTATAAAGAATACGCATAACTCAATTGATAGTGGTTAAACATGTTCATATTTTATGTATTTATAAATATAGCTACTGTAATTCTTCTTTAAATTAATTTAGTGTTTATCACTTTATAAATATAGTACAAAGATAAAGAACTATATGTAAATTCTTTTAACAAAATAAATTAAAAGAGAGTGGTGCTCACAGCTTGGAACACAATATTTAACCACAGGGTAGGTACACACTACTTTTGTTTTATTTACCACTCATTTTCAAAAACTATGAAAAAAGTCCTTGTAAATTTCTGAATTTATTTGTGAATGTATTCTCGTAAGGTATGCTCGACTTTGAGTGCAAAGTGCTGCTCTTCTTTCCTGTAGTGGTCTATCCATTTCTTATTTTAGCTTAAGTTATATCAGTCGTTGTTGTTGTTGTTTTTACTTTTGGTTCCGAAGGGTGTTGTTTTACCTCGTTGGCTTATGGTTTCGGAAAAACTTTGTTTTTTTGTTGGCATTGTGTAAGTCACGGTTATTTCAATATTAATCCAATAGATGACAAAAAAAATTCTGAATTATGTGATACTACCCGTGTTCGAAAACGCGGACGAATAGGTGAGTAATCGTCCGTCTATTCGCTGATCGGAGCTCCAGCGCGGAGAGGAGGAGCAATTCGGAGGCTCAACTCGGTCACTTGATTTTGTCACGAAACTTGTCCGCATAAACTCAATTCGTTTTAATACAATGAAGCCCAAAAGCTTGAAATTAAAGTTCAACAAAGCTCAAACCCAGAAAAAGTAATATTAAGTGATAAATTTATATGTCTGATACATAAACAAGATGAAAACACACAAAATTTTGATGATATAAAGGGAAACAGTGTCTGGGCGGCCATGGAAACAGCATAAGAATTGGATAGCCCTAAAAAAATTGGGGAAGATGATAAACAATTTACTATTTTGCCACTCATTAATAGAAAAAAAAATAAAAGAAAGCAAAAATTGATATTGGTCCATCGAACCTAGTATCTCAAGCCCATTACCAACAGCTCTTACCACTAGACTACAGAGACAAATCGGTTGTTTTACCGAAAACTATAATATATTACATATATTATATATTAAATTAAATTAATACTCAAAAACTAATCTCCGCGTACTCCCCGAATAATCCCCGATTTTTAGACAACTCGCTAGGCTCCAACCAACCGCCCGACTCACGCCTAGCGTAATTTCGAACATGGGATACTACGCAGTGTATATTCACCTAACCTAAGTATCCATAAAGAGATTCTGACACAGTCCTTTTCTGTCGAATTAAAGCTCAATTCCACCACAACAATAGTAACTTCAAAAACTAAATATTACTCCTTTTTTTTGTCATAGAAACTAAATATTACTCCATCTTTCCAAAATACTCTAAGTTTTAGGCTATGCACAGTTATTAAGAAAATTGTTTTTTATTTTTAAAAGTATGACTAAAATATAAATTTAAAACTATTTGACTAATTACAAAAAAACATTATAAAAATCATTGGTTATACAGTTTTTGATAAATTAAAAAATCACGTTAAAAATGAAAACATCATATATTTTGAAACGTCAAAACTTTCTAAAATTTCATCTCTTGTAAAACGGAGTTGAAACAGAGGGAGTTGTATTTAATTCTTGTTAATATTTTTCCCATATATAGAAGGTTCAAAATAAATATCATGGGTTTTGCTGTCTTCTCCCTTCCCCAAACCGAACCAGTGTCATGTAAAAATCACTAACTCACGTCACAAGTCATAACCTGAAAATCCATTCTGCTTCTTTCCTATTCTAGATAAGAGTCTGATTATTTTTTTTGTGTGGATGCTACAGAGATGAATAGAAATGGCTACCGGAGAAAACAGAACCGTGCCGGAAAATCTGAAGAAACACCTCGCAGTTTCAGTTCGAAACATTCAATGGAGCTATGGAATATTTTGGTCTATCTCTGCTTCTCAACCAGGGTACATCTCTTAATCTCCTTTAGCCTCTTTCTCTAAAGTAAAAGTTTTATTTAATTATTTTATCAGTATTTTTTGAGTTTATGTAAATAGAATGCTGGAATGGGGAGATGGATACTACAATGGAGACATTAAGACGAGGAAGACGATTCAAGCAGTGGAAGTCAAAGCTGACCAGTTGGGTCTTGAGAGAAGCGAGCAGCTTAGAGAGCTTTATGAATCTCTCTCGCTCGCGGATTCCTCAGCCTCCGGTGGCTCTCAGGTCAGTAGACGAGCTTCCGCTTCGGCTCTCTCTCCTGAAGATCTCACCGACACCGAGTGGTACTACCTAGTATGCATGTCTTTCGTCTTCAACAATGGTGAAGGGTAATTCCGTCTTCATTATAATCCATCGCAGCTCGCACTAAAAGAAATATATTAAGAAAATATGTAATTTATATCTAGTTAAAAACTAATATAAATGTAAACTCTTGCAAATTTCCAAAGATCAATCTATTTTTTGGTGATTGTAAACTACATACTTCTAGATTGGTTCTAAAGAAAACTATACTTCAAGATTTGTATTAGAAGTCGCAAACATTTAATGTTTACTTTTGTCAACCTCAAACATTTAATATTAAAATAAAGAGTATTTGATTTTGTCTCCTAAAAAAAATAAAAATTAAAAAAGGACAAAAAAAATTGTTTATCATAGTCCTTCTTAAATTATCATCTTCCATAGGAGCTATTCCTCCGACATTGAAAGAGTTTGATTGTTACAACCGCAATCTCTAGAATATATGTTTGTGTGTTTTAGAAATGAGTTAACCTTTAAAAATAAAGTCAATACGGTTCATAAACTATACTAGAAAGGCGAAAACAAAACGCCAATTTGGTTTGTTTCATAAAGGTTAGTTCCGTCTTTTTAATGTAGAATAACGGGAGGAGCATTAGCAAACGGAGAACCAATATGGCTATGCAACGCTCATACCGCCGATAGCAAAGTCTTCACTCGCTCTCTTCTGGCTAAAGTAAGTTTTTTGAGTTATTTTTTGCTACTGGAAACGCTAACACTATACTGAAAACGTTCATTTTCATGTGGGGTTTTACAAAAAAAAAAGAGTGCTTCGCTTCTGACAGTAGTTTGCTTCCCATTTCTTGGAGGAGTCTTTGAGATTGGCACAACCGAACATGTAAGCCAATAATTTTATTACATTTTCTTTTTTTTTTTATAAAATGTTTAATTGTAATTTATAAAATTTAAAAGAGATATTTAAATTCTTTATTTTGTTAAATTAATTTAGATTACAGAGGACTTGAACGTGATACAATGCGTGAAGACGTTATTCCTTGAAGCTCATCCTTATGGAACTATATCAACGAGATCTGATTATCAAGAAATATTTGATCCTCTAAACAGCGATAAGTACATTCTTGGAACTGAAGCTTTTCCCACAACTTCTACAAGTGGGTTTGAACAAGAACTAGAGGATCATGATTCGTTTATCAACGGTGGTAGTGCGTCTCAGGTACAAAGCTGGCGGTTTGTGGGTGAAGAACTCAATAACTGCGTTCACCAACCGCTTAACTCTAGCGATTGCGTTTCCCAGACGTTAGTTGGAACAACCGGGAGAGTTTCTTGCAATCCAAGAAAGAGTAGGACTCAACGGTTAAGTCAAATCCAAGAACAGAGTAACCGTTTGAATATGGACGATGATGTTCATTACCAAGGCGTGATCTCGACGATATTCAAAACAACGCATCAGCTCATTCTTGGACCGCAGTTTCAGAACTTTGATAAGCGGTCAAGTTTCACGCGCTGGAGGCGGTCGTCATTATCAGCAAAAACGTTGGGAGAGAAGTCGCAAAACATGATAAAGAAGATTATTTTCGAGGTTCCTCGGATGCACCAGAAGGAGTTGTTGTTACCAGACACACCCGAAGATAACATGTTTAAGGTTGGGGATGAAACCGGGAACCACGCCTTGACCGAGAGGAAACGCCGAGAGAAGTTGAACGATCGGTTCATGACGTTGAGATCAATCATTCCTTCGACTAGTAAGGTAACGTTAATCCAACACTTTGCTTTAATAGTGTTTTGTATTTAACTCTAACGACAAAAATTAACTAATATATAGAGCCAGCTCTGAAATTTTGAGGACTATAGTCCAGTTAGTAAGAGTTTATCTTTTCAAAAAAAAATTAGAGGTCTATGTAAATCATTTTTAAAATGTTGGGACATAGACTCGAAAACGTTTTGTATGTGCATGTTATGAAATACTATGTTTTGAAGGAGGTAATCTTATCTGTTGTTGTTTATCAGATCGATAAAGTGTCGATTCTTGATGATACGATTGATTATCTTCAAAAACTGCAAAGACGGGTTCAAGAACTGGAATCTTGCAGAGAATATACCGATACAGAGATGCGAATGCCTACGAAAAGGAAGAAATCGGAAGATGAAGATGAGAGAGCATCGGCTAATTGTTTGAACACCAAGAGGAAGGAGAGTGATGTGAATGTAGGAGAGGATGAACCAGCTGATACCGGTTACGCTGGTTTAACTGATAATCTAAGGATCGGTTTGTTTGGCAATGAGGTGGTTATTGAGCTTAGATGTGCTTGGAGAGAAGGGATATTGCTTGAGATAATGGATGTGATTAGTGATCTCAATTTGGATTCTCACTCGGTACAGTCCTCGACCGGGGACGGTTTACTCTGCTTAACCGTCAATTGCAAGGTACAATCATTAACATAAGTTTAATAATTTTATGTTACTCAACCGGAATATGAGTAAACCGAAATTGATGTATATATGTTTCAATGTTGATTGCAGCATAAAGGGACAAAAATAGCCACAACAGGGATGATCCAAGAGGCACTTCAAGGAGTTGCATGGATATGTTAAAGACTTCACGGTTTAGATTGACAGAATTAGTTTTTATTCTGTTTTGGTTTTCCGATCTAATGTACTCAGTGATTCAAACTGGATTTTGTGATTTTGAATTTTTTGAAGATCATTTAGAATTCTGGTAAAACCGAATTCCTTTTGGTTCATAACGTAGACGAATATTAGGTTCTTACTTCACAATACTATGAAATTAAATTATGAAAATCAAACCCTAAGGACATCTCCAACCCCACTCCATAATTTACTCCAAATTGAGAAATTGAGTGGAAAATGGAGTGGGAAATGGAGTGATGACCAAAAAATAAAAACATTACTCCATAAATAGAGATGCCGGAAAAGTGAATAATAATATTCTAAAGATTGCGAATAAAAAATAAAATAAAAATAAGAATGCAAATCTTAACTAGTTTAATGTTTGACCATATTAGAAATATTATATCATACTTCGGGAATTTTTAAGAGATATTAAATAATATATAAATGATTAGTGTCAATCCACTTATTACACAAACTGATTTTAAGTTGAAAATTCATAATAAACATGATTCTTTCAAGGAGGCCTATGATTAAACTCAAATGTAACATGGTATCAAAGCTCATATCCTAAATACCATATACCCCTAATTAATTATAATCCTTTCGACTGGGTTTAAAAGTCGTATCTAACTATATATGTCGTAATTAATTCGTTCGGCCGAGTATAATTATTCTAAAGTTCTGAGATTTCTATCAGATAAGAATCATCATCTCAAGGAAGGATATTAAGAATATTATATCCCATATCAAGAATAGTAAAGGAAGTTAAGTAGTATATAAAAAGTTAAATTCAATCCATTTATCACCAATTGATTTTAGGTTGGAACTCCATGATTAAACCAATTCTAACAGACCAGAAAAGAGTTTATACAAAAATATAAAGGGAAAAAAATTTTAGTCCAAAAATGATGAATATGTCATATTAAGCTAAACTCATATATTTCATGTCCTATTATGCTAAATATTTTCAAAATGGCAATAGTATCCTTAATTCAATTAAAAGTTTGAAACTACAATTAACTAAACAGTTGTTAAAGATTAAAATATAATTTTTAATAAAAGTAAAATAAAAATATTAAAAATCCCCAAGCAAAACAAAAACTAAATGTCGAAGTTTTTTGTATTTTTAATATTAGAAATATTGATTTTTATTATTTGTTGCTAGCAAATAAAAAACTATAATAAAAATATTACACAAATATTTATAATATGTGATCTACGTAAAATATTAAAAAAAATATTAATATTTGGAAAGATTCAGTTTTCTAATATTTATTAAATCAATTTTCAAAACAAAAATTAAGAAAATTGTGAAAATATTGATTTGTTATTATTTGTTACTAGAAAAATATTGATTTTTTAAACTAAAAAATATTAAACATTCTTACTATTATTTTTAATTTAAATACAGATTTTATAAAGCACAAGTTTTCTTATTTTTTTTTTAAAAAAACGATTTAATAAATATAATGAAACTGAATATTTCCAAATATTCGCTTCTGATATTTTCGGAATTGATTATCATTATCCGTAGAATATTTTTTCTACAATATGTAGAATACATTAAATATGTTTGAAATCGATTTCTACTATTTTTTAGATTTACAGTAATGTGTAGATTCAAATTTTTACAAGTTTTAAATTTATAGTAATGTGTAGATTCTGATTCCTATAGATTTTAGAACAATAGGTTAAGCACGGAATATATTTTCCAAATATATTTAGATTACAATTATTTACGTATATCACGTATTTTTCAACATAGTAGATTTAATGAAAAAAATATATTACATTTTTTTACTGTGTAGAATGTCAATTCTATTTTCTGTAAAAATATATGAAATTATGATTTAAACATATTTAGAATTGGAAAAAATACTAATAAGTTGATATAGGTATTTTATTAGTAGTTATTTTTGATTTTTTTTATTTGTTAATCTATTTATTTGATTTATTTTGAAAAATACTAAAGAGTATTAGAGACAAAATGGTACAAAATAAAAATTAGCATATTAGGACATAGTTATCATTTTTAGCCTAAAAACAATTTTCTCAAATATAAATAGATTGAAGATAGTTCTATATCTATATTTTTTTAAACACTTCATAATTATGTTATTACAAAACTATGAAATAATACATACGACTTTACAGACGACAATTCGACATATCTTATGAAGATTTATTGTATCATCTGAATTTTTTTTTATAACTCTGGTATTTGGGCAGTCACATTCCCAACTATCCCTCCGAAAGGGGTCCAGCGCTCCAACAGAATGGGTGTTAAATCCGTTATGGCCAAGATTCGAACCCGGATGGCGGGCAGACAGCTGTACCTCCTTTACCACCAAGATACAAGCGCTTGGTTTGCATCATCTGAGTTACCATATGAAATCTACGCTTGACAGTATTTTTATGCCATAATACAGATCTTTTATAAATCGTTTTTTCAAAAATTCACATAATTTTATCTTTTTCTAAACTTGAAATTCAGACTTCCTGATGGAGAATCATTGGGGAATCTTTAGTTAAATCACTCCACTAAATAGGCTTCCATTCCATCTCGATATTCTTTTGGTATTTTTTGGAAAAAAAAAAATTGCATCTAACGCCACTGGAAAAAAGTTGTAATATATATATATATATATATAGGTTGGTGGTCCAAAGCTGCTAGAAAAGTGTTTGTCCACAATGCCTTATTAAAAAAGAAGTAAAGTCATTTCAAATAATTGCATCTAACGCTTTGAGAAATTGAACATGCGTTAACATGAACTTTTTCCATAAAAAGAAGGAAGAAAATCTAAGCACAAGAAATTGGATTGTACTTGGATTTCGTATGGTATCACAAGAGATCTAAGCACATGAAACCTTTTTATTGGTTAAGCAACAAAACGTAAAGAAATTGGATTGTACTTGGATTTCGTATGGTATCACAAGAGATCTAAGCACATGAAACCTTTTTATTGGTTAAGCAACAAAACGTATGAATCCAACGGGTATATGTAAATAAGGCAATATGTTAATAACTATTCCAATAAAGTTGTATAAACTCAGTAATCTATCTTATCAAAACAAAAACATTCTGTTGGATCTAATATTTATTTTGTAAGTTTTTAAATTAAATACACATTTATACTTTATAGTTAAACATACATTAAATCACTTTATGTTCCTTTCTTTATACTACTATCCATGTTTCCAAATAATATACTTATTTCTTTATACTACTATCAATGTTTCCAAACAATATATTTATTTTTTTATACTACTATCAATGTTTCCAAACAATATATTTTTATACTACTATCAATGTTTCCAAATAATACAATAATTAATCTTAGTTATTTTATATCTATCATTTTCTCTTTAAATTTTGTAGAAACGTTATAATTTTAAAGTTCACTATCATAAATTGCAAAATAGTGAACTTTAAAATTTCGATTATAAGATTACAAATTATGAAGCTATTACAATTTAAATCCAATTAGATTACATATCGGTCATCCATCAGTTCAATCGGTTAGTCTCGGATTTTAGTGATTTTTTAATATTAATATTCACTAATAGGAGAATATACTAATGAAGATGCCGGAAAAGTGAATAATAATATTCTAAAGATTGCGAATAAAAAATAAAATAAAAATAAGAATGCAAATCTTAACTAGTTTAATGTTTGACAATATTAGAAATATTATATCATACTTCGGGAATTTTAAGAGATATTAAATAATATATAAACGATTAGTGTCAATCCACTTATTACACAAACTGATTTTAAGTTGAAAATTCATAATAAACATGATTCTTTCAAGGAGGCCTATGATTAAACTCAAATGTAACATGGTATCAAAGCTCATATCCTAAATACCATATACCCCTAATTAATTATAATCCTTTCGACTGGGTTTAAAAGTCGTATCTAACTATATATGTCGTAATTAATTCGCTCGGCCGAGTATAATTATTCTAAAGTTCTGAGATTTCTATCAGATAAGAATCATCATCTCAAGGAAGGATATTAAGAATATTATATCCCATATCAAGAATAGTAAAGGAAGTTAAGTAGTATATAAAAAGTTAAATTCAATCCATTTATCACCAATTGATTTTAGGTTGGAACTCCATGATTAAACCAATTCTAACAGACCAGAAAAGAGGTTATACAAAAATATAAAGGGAAAAAAATTTTAGTCCAAAAATGATGAATATGTCATATTAAGCTAAACTCATATATTTCATGTCCTATTATGCTAAATATTTTCAAAATGGCAATAGTATCCTTAATTTCAATTAAAAGTTTGAAACTACAATTAACTAAACAGTTGTTAAAGATTAAAATATAATTTTAATAAAAGTAAAATAAAAATATTAAAAATCCCCAAGCAAAACAAAAACTAAATGTCGAAGTTTTTTGTATTTTTAATATTAAAAATATTGATTTTTATTATTTGTTGCTAGCAAATAAAAAACTATAATAAAAATATTACACAAATATTTATAATATGTGATCTACGTAAAATATTAAAAAAATATTAATATTTGGAAAGATTCAGTTTTCTAATATTTATTAAATCAATTTTCAAAACAAAAATTAAGAAAATTGTGAAAATATTGATTTGTTATTATTTGTTACTAGAAAAATATTGATTTTTTAAACTAAAAAATATTAAACATTCTTACTATTATTTTTAATTTAAATACAGATTTTATAAAGCACAAGTTTTCTTTTTTTTTTTTTAAACGATTTAATAAATATAATGAAACTGAATATTTCCAAATATTCGCTTCTGATATTTTCGGAATTGATTATCATTATCCGTAGAATATTTTTTCTACAATATGTAGAATACATTAGATATGTTTGAAAATCGATTTCTACTATTTTTTAGATTTACAGTAATGTGTAGATTCAAATTTTTACAAGTTTTAGATTTATAGTAATGTGTAGATTCTGATTTCTATAGATTTTAGAACAATAGGTTAAGCACGGAATATATTTTCCAAATATATTTAGATTACAATTATTTACGTATATCACGTATTTTCAACATAGTAGATTTAATGAAAAAAAATAGATTACATTTTTTTACTGTGTAGAATGTCAATTCTATTTTCTGTAAAAATATATGAAATTATGATTTAAACATATTTAGAATTGGAAAAAATACTAATAAGTTGATATAGGTATTTTATTAGTAGTTATTTTTGATTTTTTTTAATTTGTTAATCTATTTATTTGATTTATTTTGAATAATACTAAAGAGTATTAGAGAAAAAATGGTACAAAATAAAAATTAGCATATTAGGACATAGTTATCATTTTTAGCCTAAAAACAATTTTCTCAAATATAAATAGATTGAAGATAGTTCTATATCTATATTTTTTTAAACACTTCATAATTATGTTATTACAAAACTATGAAATAATACATACGACTTTACAGCCGACAATTCGACATATCTTATGAAGATTTATTGTATCATCTGAGTTTTTTTTTTATAACTCTGGTATTTGGGCAGTCACATTTCCCAACTATCCCTCCGAAAGGGGTCCAGCGCTCCAACAGAATGGGTGTTAAATCCGTTATGGCCAAGATTCGAACCCGGATGGCGGACAGACAGCTGTACCTCCTTTACCACCAAGATACAAGCGCTTGGTTTGCATCATCTGAATTACCATATGAAATCTACGCTTGACAGTATTTTTTATGCCATAATACAGATCTTTTATAAATAGTTTTTTCAAAAATTCACATAATTTTATCTTTTTCTAAACTTGAAATTCAGACTTCCTGATGGAGAATCATTGGGGAATCTTTAGTTAAATCACTCCACTAAATAGGCTTCCATTCCATCTCGATATTCTTTTGGTATTTTTTGGAAAAAAAAAAATTGCATCTAACGCCACTGGAAAAAAGTTGTAAATATATATATATATATATATATATATATATATATATATAGGTTGGTGGTCCAAAGCTGCTAGAAAAGTGTTTGTCCACAATGCCTTATTAAAAAAGAAGTAAAGTCATTTCAAATAATTGCATCTAACGCTTTGAGAAATTGAACATGCGTTAACATGAACTTTTTCCATAAAAAGAAGGAAGAAAATCTAAGCACAAGAAATTGGATTGTACTTGGATTTCGTATGGTATCACAAGAGATCTAAGCACATGAAACCTTTTTATTGGTTAAGCAACAAAACGTAAAGAAATTGGATTGTACTTGGATTTCGTATGGTATCACAAGAGATCTAAGCACATGAAACCTTTTTATTGGTTAAGCAACAAAACGTATGAATCCAACGGGTATATGTAAATAAGGCAATATGTTAATAACTATTCCAATTAAGTTGTATAAACTCAGTAATCGATCTTATTAAAACAGAAACATTCTGTTGGACCTAATATTTATTTTGTAAGTTTTTAAATTAAATACACATTTATACTTTATAGTTAAACATACATTAAATCACTTTATGTTTCTTTCTTTATACTACTATCCATGTTTCCAAATAATATACTTATTTCTTTATACTACTATCAATGTTTCCAAACAATATATTTATTTCTTTATACTACTATCAATGTTTCCAAACAATATATTTTTATAATACTATCAATGTTTCCAAATAACACAATAATTAATCTTAGTTATTTTATATCTATCATTTTCTCTTTAAAATTTTGTAGAAACGTCATAATTTTAAAGTTTACTATCATAAATTGCAAAATAGTGAACTTTAAAATTTCGATTATTAGATTACAAATTATGAAGCTATTACAATTTAAATTCAATTAGATTACATATCGGTCATCCATCAGTTCAATCGGTTAGTCTCGGATTTTAGTGATTTTCTAATATGAATATTTTTAAAAACATAAATTGAATTGTCAGATCTCCGGATTAACCGTATAATCACAATCGGGTTGAATTTAAAAATACTGGTTTAAATGCAAAAATATTTTAAATACACACTCTTTAAAATTTACCAAAATATTTGTTAAATTATTAGTGAAATTTTTCATCGTAAAATATTCCGCGCTTCAAAAGCGCGGGTCAAAATCTAGTTAATATGTAAAACTTAAAATGTAACATGCATAACGATACAACTATATCATGTATAAGTTAGACTGTATAGCATGTGTATATCCAATCTTAGTCTATGATACAAGTCTCATGTTATGTATAAGTTCGAGCCAAAATACATTGGGTGTGGTTTAACCAACACTTAGTTGGTCTAGTGGTTGATCTTTTTTTTGTTACCAAAGGCATTTATGTAAGTCCAAGGAAAGATCCACGGGTTCGAATAAAGTTGGGAGCAGAACCCGGTCTTAGCCGTGCCTTGAGTGGATTACGATTCGGACAATGTCCAGAACTCCAGATAGTACTTGAACCTCCTGGTTAACAAAAAAAAAATATTTGGTTTCGATAAAAAAAAACATTTGGTTCAACTGGTTAGAGTTACTGCTAGAGTGTTACATTATCATTGTTTCATTTTAAGGGAAAACAAGGGTGATAAATATGATTGAAAACGATTCTAAGGCTAGGGAGAAAAGACTAAGGACCACTACTCGGAACATCCTACATAAAAAAGGTACAAATCCGATTATCAAGCATAAATTAAAATTGTGCAAACCTGCATATATCATGTATAATTCTAGTTATAACATACATAAATATGACTGACACAACATATATACAGTAAACTTACACAAAACACATGAACAGAGTTAGTTATAACTCATCCTTAACATCTTTAATATATATAAATTTAGGGAGTTATGATTATATGACCTAAAACTTGAAGTTAAATACAAATGTAACTTGTGTTTTTATTTTTAAAATTTTCATTTTGCACTATTTATTCTAGAAGTTTAAATTATTCACGAAAGTATCATTATTTTTTTTTGTTTTTTTGAAATGAATGGTTTACTCAATTATCCTCATTTTCGTCAAGTACAATATTGTCATTGTCATCAATACACCGAAAACACCATGAACATTCAATTTCAAAATTTTAAATGCACTTAAAATCGAGATATACACAAACATTTCTCTTTCATTTTCTCACTAATTTTATCCCAAAAGCTCAACATTCTAATTACAAAATTGGTGAGATTATTGGAGTCACTCAAGTTCTTGATTTTTTTGTCAATAATGAATAGGTATTTTCTGTGGTGAAGTTTCGAGTGTTTGAAGAAATTAAGTAAAGCATCTCACGGGTTCAAGGTTTTCGTGCTGGGGAAGCCTTCTTCTAGTTAATACTAGGTTAATTTTGCGATTGACTATTTTGTATATTTTAATAGAAGATTTCTATTAAAAAATCAAATATCTGTAAAACTTCAACAATTTACAAAACTAACATGCTTATTAGATAAGTAAGCCAATATATATAAATGAATATATTTTTTAGAAATCTGCTCTATAGAAGTTTTTTTGTAAATTTACAATTACAAAAATAACATATAAAAAACTTTTATAGAAGTCTTGTTTTATGAAACTTCTGTAGAAATTCTCTACGTCAATGTTTATTAATTTTTCATTTTCTCCAAATTTAAAATAATTTTTAAGATTTTCTTGTTAATACATAATTAAACTTTATTTCAACTATTGCTTCATTAAGAAAATATAATAGTTATATCAACAAATGAATTAAATTATTGTCAGATTATCATCTAATAGACGAAAACTGAGACTAATGAATTCATTAAATAGTCTAGGACTTTTTGTAACCAAACACAAATAATATAGCTATCACTTTTTGTTGACATTGTTCATTCGGATATCTTGCAAGCTTTGTAACAGAAAAAAAGATATCTTGCAAGCGATTGCAAAAACTTGATTGGCGGAACATTAACATAAAGATTATGCTCATTATTATCCGATCAATATTTATTAAAAAATATTTAAGTTAAAACATTTATAAGATGCTAATGTCCCGCAAATTTTATTTACTTAATGCTTTCATATGGAGCTTTTACTAACACATATACAGTTAGAATACATAAAAAATTAAAATAATTATATATAATTAATTTAGTTTTATTTATTAATAAAAAGTATTTTCATAATTAAAAAGATAAATTTGTGCTTTTAAAATAAAATATTTGATTAAATATATTTTTTTTTAAAGAACAATATTTCACATTTAAAATATAACATAATTTATATAATTACACATATCATTCAGTATATTTAATAAAACATAAAATAATATATATTTTATATTGTATATTATAAAATAAACATATCTATATTATAAATTATATGTCATATATTAATTTTTATGATAATATTATATATTAATCATTTACTACCCTACCAATCAATAAATAATGATAATTTGTATATAAATTATATATAATTTATTTATTTATTTAATAATATCAAAATTTATTTTATATCAAAAATATTTTTATATTTATTTTTTAATAATAATATTTCACATTTTAAAATTAATTCAATTTATTTTATATAATTAAATAAGTTTCATTATTAATAACAAATATATTATTATAGTTTAATATATATATATATATATTTTAAAATAAATATATTATATTCTAATTTTTACGATAATTTTGAAATTGTATACTGATATTTCTCTACCAATTACTTTATTAAAAATTTTAACGAGAGCATATAGTTTCTGCAACATACTATTTTTACAGTATATTTCTACTACTTCTTCATCAGTTGTATCAATCAAAGCCTAAGTATTTGACTGCACAAACTTTTTTGATTTTAGACATTTGAATAATATTATGAAAGATTTACAAGGGATAACTTCAAACTATTTATAGTTTTCAAGGTTCTTGTTAAATAGTCACAATTTTTGATATTTTGAAGAGGTATTTTTAAAAGATACCCTTACAATATACTTCAAAGGCAGAATTTAAAATATTTCACTACAACACTTTTATGCATATGTATAAGTGATTGTTCTTAGTTTACATTTCTTTAATACGTATTTATTAATAAATAATTGTCTAAAGATGTATGAGCATCTAACCTAAAATGAATAAATGCAACCGAGCCAGACTAAAAAGCCTACACCAAACTAGGATATTATAAACCGTAGACGTACAATGTTAAAACTATATATTTAATTTTATTTATATAATATTATAAAATAATTAAATTATCCAAGAAACTGAATTACTTAAAATTTTAGACAACTTTCAGAATCATTTACAAAGGCATTTAAAAAGTATGAAAATAAATGAAAGAAGAATTCCTTAAAACTTATGTAATTTTATGATAACCAAATCTTTAGATATTTTTGACAACTCTATGTAACTTTTAAAAGGAAAAAAACTTATCTTTAGACGAAAATATTTTTTGTAATTTTTATAATGGAAAAACACATCTTTTGACAATTTATAAGAACCTAAACAATTTTTTAGGATGAAAATACAAATTTCTAAGATATTCTTTTGGATTCTTATTATTAATAAAATAATATTTTTACTACGTTAATTATATTTTCATAAGAATCACATATTAGTACTTAATCCCTAAAAAATATGTTTCATATAATTATTTTCAAAATATAGTTACAAACAAGCGGATATATCGACGTTTTGTCGGACATCGAATCGCTTTTTCATCGTTTTTCTTTCTATTGCTTTTCGTTTGTTTCAAGAGAAAATGGGCTGGCAGACTATCTGGCCAAAACCTCTCTCTTTTATTTATATAACTCTTGGCCTGAAGCCTTTCTTTAAATCATATGTTGTTAAAGAAAAAAAGGCCTTTAAAATGCTGGCACGACACTGCGACTCTTTTTTCGCTTTTATTTGGTTTAGCACTGAAAAAAGTAAAAACAACCAATAAAAATATAACATCAATCACTAAAAAATTGTTTTGATCCTCTAATTGGTCGGACTGGATTTGATTAAGGCTTGTTTGTTAACTCAAGTTTTAGATCAATAAATATTTTTTCAGAAAACTATATTCCGCTCGTAATAGTAATAAGCATCAATGGTAGATGATGGGTGAGTGGTGACCACAACAATCGTTTTAAATGGTCTCTAAAAATTTGCGGATATCAATAAACAAAACAAACCCAAATTGATCTGATTCTTTTATTCCCATTCGATCGTTGAAGGAGGCTTTGATGTAATGTCTTGAACCACACGGTTTACTCCTTGAACACTATTGCAGATTTTCCGGGAAACATCATCCAGAAACTTGTGCTCAAAATTGAACCTGCAAAACATTTACCAATCTCAGTACAATGCCACACTAAAAAACTGCGTTTGCCTTTTCACTGCAACAACAAAAATGACTAGCACTGAACACAAACCAATAAAGAAGACTTAAAAATGACACCACAGATAGTCAAAGATGTCTTAAGAACCAGCTATCAAGTATTCACATCAACACAAGTAGCAAAGGCCAAACGGTTTCTATAGGAATCGGTTATAAAGAAAAGTGAGAAGCTTTACCAATCTGCAGTCATTCCATCTTGGCTTGTAACTGCGCGAAGAGCAACCACATGAGAATGTGTTCTCTTGTCACCTTGGACTCCAACTGATCTTACAGGCAAGAACACTGCAAAAGCTTGCCAGATCGAATCATATAGACCAGCATCTCTGATTGATTGGATGAATATCTCATCAACCTGATATAAACCGCGAAAAAAGGACCAGAAAATGAGTTTGGTAAACGGACAACTGCTGAGAGTAAATGTTCCAGCTTAAAGGTTTTAAATAAACTTGCCTGACGAAGAACCTCAAGGGCGTTTCCTTGAGTAACATCCCCCAAGACTCTAACAGCGAGCCCTGGACCAGGGAACGGGTGACGCTTCAAGAATCCTACGGGAACGTTCAAGATTCTTCCCAGCTCACGGACCTTTATTGCACAAACACACGATCAAACAAACTGTAGTCAAACAAAGAAGGAGGATAGTTAAAACACACCTCGTCTTTGAAGAGAAGCTTGAGTGGTTCAATGAGCTTCAGTTTCATGTCTTTAGGGAGACCTCCTACGTTATGATGACTCTTGATGGTGTGAGAATGAGTCCTGTCAGTACCGGGGGGAGGGCACGACTCAATCACATCAGGGTACAGAGTCCCTTGAACTAGAAACGCCGGTTTCTTCCCATGCTTCTTCTCCAACTCCTGGGCAAACTGATCGAAGATGTTGATAAACTCCTTTCCGATTATCTTCCTCTTGGTCTCTGGATCCACTACGCCTTTGAGTTCACTCAGAAACCGCTCAGATGCGTCAACACAAGTAACAGGTAGATGCAAGTCTCTCTGAAAAGTATCCATCACACGTTCTTGCTCCTTATACCTACAAAAAGGACCCTTCCTCAACTTAATCAAAACAGGCATTCAAAGTGCTTAAAACATAATGAAAAAAAATTGCGTCTTCTCTGACCTTAACAGCCCGTTGTCAACAAAGATGCAATGAAGCCTATCTCCAATTGCCTTGTGAACAAGAGTTGCGGCAACAGTAGAGTCCACACCACCAGACAAAGCGCAGATGACGTGTTCATCAGCTGCAACGGTATTGTTAATCACTTTGATCTCTTCCTCCATCAGATCCTCCATTTTCCAGTCCGCAGATACCCCACACACATCAAATAGGAAGTGCTTAAGCGTCTCCATCCCTTTTGGTGAATGTGTCACCTTCAAAAAAAAATCCAACAGAAAACAATTTAATAAATCTAGAAATTAACAACTCCCACCACATCAACAAAAGTCTCACTTTTTTTTTACTTACATGATGAAAGGATAAATGCCCCCAAGTCTCTTGAGATGCTTTAAGATATGAACTAACAACTAAAATGTGAAAGATACAGACTTTCATCATCCAAACTCTAACCGATGCTTCACAAGCCACAGCACATCAACTTAACTAACTTAAGTGGACCACTAAACCATTGTAAAAAAAACAAACTTTACCGATTAATCATTAAAAAGTCTTAAACTTTTTCAATTTCTTCCCAAGTCTCATGAGGTTCATTAAGCTAAAGATTCAAACTTTCATGATTCAACAAGAATCTTAATACCTCAGGATGATACTGCAAACCATAAATCATCCTCTCCCGATTCTCCAGAGCAGCAACAGCACCCTGAGAACTCCTCGCGACAACCTCAAACCCATCAGGAACCTCAACAGCCTCATCACCATGACTCATCCAAACAACCTGCTTCTCACCAACCTTCCCTTTCCCAAAAATCTCACTCCCACCAACCTTCACCTCAATCTCCATCTTCCCATACTCCTTACTCTCCCCTTCCACCACAACCCCGCCGAGCTTCTGCACGACGAGCTGCAGCCCGTAGCAGATCCCCAGGACGCGAACGCTGTTGGTCTCGGCCCACTCGATGAAGCCGTCGGGGAAGCTGGGGCGTCGGGGGCGTGGACGGAGTGGGGGCCGCCGGAGAGGATGACGACGCGGGGGTTGTGGGAGGAGATTTGATTGAGGGAGGAGGTGCCGCTGAGGACGAGGGAGAAGACGTTGAGGGAGCGGATGCGGCGGGTGATGAGGTGGGTGTATTGGGACCCGAAGTCCAGGATTAGGACTGTGTCCGGCTTCATCGTTGGGGTTTCCATTGGAGGGGATTGAGGTTTGAGGATATGAAATGGAGATTTATTAGGGTTTATGGTGGGGAGTGAGGCTTTGAGGGGAGGGTTTATAAAGAAGATGGAAACTAGGGTTTTTCTCACTCTATTGGTACTTTAAACAAATGTTTGAATTTTTGTGCCCCACATTTTAAGTATTACGCATTCGTTTTTTTTTCGATTCTGTTTTTTTTTTTCTTTTTTTTTGAATTTTTGGATATAGAGAGATAATTGTTGACCCAAAGAAGATATAGAGAGATAAGAAATTATTCAAATATTTAAGAATTTAAGTTCAGTTCAATTCTAGTAAGAATAAGGTTAATACACAGAAAAAAATGGTTTAATTCTATTTGGATTTTAAGAATAATTTGAGATATCTAAAAAAAAATTGGTGTTTCGGTAAAATATTAGATAAAACTGAATAGTTCAAATTAAAATACCAGATGATTCAGGTCAGGTCAGGTCAGGTCAGGTCAGGTCAGGTCTACTCACAATCTCCAACTGGTCAAAGTCAAAACTTTTCAGTGAGTCAGAAGCTTTCAACTTGAAATGAAATTTCTTTTTATACATAGCAAAAAAAAAATGTTGGATAGTCCATAATAAATTCAGATTAATCGACTCTGCAAGGCATTGTTCTTTAGCTCATGAGAAAGGTCAAGCACCAACCGTTGCAGTATATTTTCAACTACATCAGAGACTACACCTTCAGTTTCACCCCCAAAACCCGACCAAACACATGATGGCTTTATCATATCAGCCTCAATGATCTGATCCAATGTTCTTGGAGTGTCACAGCAGAGTAAACTCCAGTCACAACGTCTCAACGTCTCCTGAATAAGATCTTCTCTAAGGGAAACTCTCAAGAAAGGCCAGAACTTGATGATATCTTGACGGTTAATCTCTCGGAGAATCTCGTCTGTGTAATCAAGAACCAGAAGAAGCTGACCGTTGTTGTGATTACCGTGTGAGAACTCGTCTAGTAGTGATGTTTCTTCGTTGCATCTCGCCATGAGGTTAGTCCAGTTCAGTCTTGAAGCTTCAAGAACTTTCTTCACAAACTCATGAACAGAGTCTTTCGCTAGAAGATCATCAAAAGATACTACTCCAATCTTCTCTTCTACTGTTTTGTCTTCTAAATGGATCGTCTCTAGACTTGTACAATCGTCGCTGAGAGACCTTACATTGGAGTTGTGAGGATATGGATCAAAAACTTCGAGGTCCTTGTCCAAGGGCCACAACTCGAACCTCTCTCTTCTCTTCTCCAGCTTCTGTCTTCTCTCTTTGAGTTTTATCTGCAAGCTACTCAACTCGTTAGGAACTTCATAAATAGGAGAAGAATCTGATCTCTCCGGTTGCCTTTCCACCAAGAATCTTCTCGGCAAAACATCCTTCTCCATGCTTAGCTTGAATACATCAGACTCAACCCGTTTCTTGCGCCTAAACACCGGTGACTCCGGGCTTCTATACCCAACTGTACTAGTAGAAACATCACTGTTTCTTACAGCAAAAGCTTCAGTTTCTCTAGCTTTACCGCTACATTCCGGTCTAGTTTCTGTGCGGTTGCTGTCGTTGTCAGATCCAACAACAACCTTCACCTTCTTGGCTAGATGTTTCAATCTCGCCGAGCTTGATAGTCTAGGCTTCAACAGAACAATTTCATCCAAATCATCAGCCACTGAACTACATTTATCACGCCGTTCCTTCACATGAGGTCTCTCCAAGTCTTGACCTTTCTTCAACGAGATAGAGTTGGGATCTTGTAAGAGTGTAATGAACAATTCTTTGTTGGAACTTAGGATATCTAATGCTTCCATGAACTGCTTAGACCGGTCTTTTCCTTTCTCCTCTGCCTTGGAACTGATCAAAGTTTCAGCTGCTTCATTCACACGAACTTGAAGTTTAATCTCTGAGCTCTTCTTCTTACAATCTCTACCATTATTCAAATCAATTTGCTTGTCCTTATCATTTGTCTTCTCAACTTCATTCAAAGAAGTTGCCTTCCTTAGATTCTTGCTCCTCTCTAGTAATACCTGAGCAGGTTTTGGTTCATAGCTCTCATCTTCTCTTTCAGAACTAAAAGATCTTCTCCTCGTTTTAGGCTTGTCTCCTTCCACAATCCGCTGAACAAATCAAGAGATTCAGTTTTCTCCTTCCAAAAAGGTAACTCAAAAACTATTTTTTTTTTTGTAAAAACTTACATCATGACACTGACATCTCTCGTGAAGTCTCTTGAGCAAGTCAAGCTGGCTTTTAGTATAAACATTACCTGCAGAAAACAGGAAGCAAAATTTTAAAACTAAGATCATGAAGTGATTCAAGAAACACACTACTGGTACCACTAACCTGCAGAGTCTCTCATGAATTTCTTGTCTGAACTCGGTCTCTTATTACCAGATTTGACATGTCTGAAATCAAAGAAGTTAATCAGTTTCCAACCACAACCAGACTTATAAGTCTCGTAGACAAGTGGGCTTTTAGGGAAAATTGGAGCTCCAGGAGGACTCTTGCTGCTTCTTTGTGATCTCCTTTTCTCCATTGATTATCAAATAAACCTGAAAAGAAAAAACAGAGGATTCTTGTAGTTGTGTCTGAAAAAAAATAGCTTCTTATGGATACAGAACTGTGTCCTAAAGTGAGATGCTCAGCAAAAAAAAAATTTCCTTCAGTCTAATAATGTTATAGTTACATGTATAAGTCAGAGATTTGCTTACCACTGAGATTGTATGTTGAAATGGGACAGAAAAAAATGCAAATTTTTTTCTTTTTTCTATACAGAGACTGTGGAGCCAATCAAGCACTGAGCTTTGTCATGGACTGATAAACTTTTTTTTATTTAGAAAGTTAAAAACCGCAAGCTTTTGTTTTTACATACAAAAGAAAAGAGTGCCTAACATTATTGAGGTTGAAGATCTTTAGCAAAAAATTAAAGGGACCCTTGTCTCTTCATCTACCCGTCTAATAAAAAAGAGGATCTCTTTTCTTTTTAGTTGGGGATTTTTTTTTTGTATTCAAGAAAGTTTGTAATGATAAAGAAAACGAGGATTACTGTTTATTGTTGGAGATGGGTCCTTTCGCCATTAAAGAGGCTTTATATTAGTTATGGGGGAAAGGGAGAAGAGGTAGAAGAAGATTGAATGAATTAATAAACATTTATAAATTGGAATTATGGGAGAATAAAAAAGTTATTAGTCAAAAGACCAATTCAAATTGATCTCTCTTTTTATATCGTCAGACATTTTTTCTTAGTGGGAACTTTTCTTTGATTTATATATATGATAATATACAATTAAGTTACTATAAGCGAAATGAGAGAAAGATGGAGAGGGACGTGAGAATGAAAGAGACAACGGAAATTTGCAGATCGTTTCACATATAGACAATGCCTTCAGAATTCAGATGAAGCTTTTATTATTGTCACCTTCTTATCTACAGATATAGAACATGTGTATCTGCGAGTGTGTGTGAAACTTAAATATTACAGTGCGTTTTATGTGATTAAAACATTAATTTCTCACTGACAGTAAAGGCTCTGTCAGTAAAAGTGTACCTTTTATTGACAGTCAACAAATTTTTTGCTCAATATTTATCTTCTATAGAAAATATAACCGTTGGAATCAAACTCAAATAATTGAATCAAGGAGTACATTTGCTTTTAATGATTATTGTTTACATTTATTATTATGTGTTTTATTTTTTATAATTTCAGTTGTTTAAAAGTTTTTTGTTTTAAAATATGAACTATCTTATATTCTTCTCGAACGTTTACCAATTAGCTCCGAGTATTGTTTTTAATGAATTAGCTCCGAGTAAATGAATTATTATTAGTCTTATTTTGTTTTGACTAATCTTATTAATTACTAGTAACGTAAAGACGCGTACACTTCCATCTGTGTCATACTACGTGTCTACACATGCACATTTAATGTGTATGTATACATTTATACATCAAGGTTTTAATGTGTATATTTGGATAAAATATAGCTATAAAATAGCCGATCCCGATACGGCATGTTCCTTCGTCTTCCCATTTTTCATTTCTTTCTAATTTTTCTCTGCTACGGGGTCTTTGATAAAGATCTCAATTTTTTTTTTCAGTATATTTATAGAAACTACTAAATTAGTTACACTTTTTCATCAGATTATAAACCAGGATATAAACTCGTAACTTTAAAGTACCTAAAATCGTTTACGACGTACATACTTGTTTTAGTAATGATAAATTAGTTACACTTGTTCATCAGATTTCTAATGCACCTAAACGATGAAGCTGGCAAGTTTATTTACTTCTAATGAGTTATGTGCATGAATGCGCAAAATTAATATGAAACATACATGTGTCTTTTATTCTCATATTGATATGATCATTATATTACAATTTTTTGTTAAATATAAATGCATATAATTGACATAGGTTTTAATTCAGTATAATGCATACATGTAATTAATGTCGTTGTTGAGATGGTGACAGGGATTGTTAGAACTTTTAATTCACCATTTACGAAATTATATAACCATCAGTTACAATAAAAAAAATTATATGATCATCATTTTTGCATAATGCAAAATTGCAAATACATGTATTTTCCTGCTATTAGGGTTGAATATTTATCATATATATATAACTTTTACCGGTTCAAAAAATATTTTGTAACATAATTTTTACAGAAAAAAGTAATCATCGAAAACAATCATTTGTGTTACATTTGTTGTTGTTGTCGTAATCGATCTTTTTTACAACTGTTAATTATTATTTTTTTCAATAACTTAAACAGATTCATAAACTTTGCAAACCAAAATGTTACCTTTAGCAAATCAAACAGATTCATGTAAACTCTTAATTATCGTTTAAAACAACAGTTTTTGATTGTTAACAATAATAAATGAGTTAATCAAATTTATCAATCATTTCTTATTGGATTAAGCTGTTTCACTTATTTGATATATTTATTTCACTAGCGAAAAATTAACTCTTAAGCCAGTATGATTATTTTCGCATACGTCTAGAAAGATTTGAGATTCTATTAGGATAATATTTTTTGGTCAACGTATGTTAGAATAATAAAGTGGGTGGAACATTAATATAACTGTTTAGCAAAAAAAAACATTAATATGATTGCGTGACTAGTAACGGCATACGTGTGGTTGTCGAATTGTCTTGTGCTATCAAATTACCGAAGTTTCTCTCGCGACCAATAGAATATAATTTATCTCAAATGTCAATACATAACCTATTGGAATTGTTTATATCACTCACGTAAATTCAGTAGACGAATTATTTTATATAGTGTACCGACAAAGGTATCCCGACGTATAACATTTTTCTCACCGATTACATATTTTCAGCTTCCCAGAATATAATGCACGCAAGTAAAAGCATCTTCAAAACTCTATAATTGATTTCTCAAAAAAAAAAACTCTATATATTTGTTTTTGAGAAAACTCTGAAAAAATCATACAAAAATATTTACATTTGATATAATTATTTGAATGTATAATTAAATTTTAATTCCGAAAGAGGAATTATCTCACCAAAAATGATCATTGTAAGTAGTTCATTAAAATCTAGGATATTCAAAAAATTAAACATAGGATATGCTGAAGATTGAAGAAGAAGCAAACTAGTCGTATAGGGTACACTGAAGAAGAAGCAAATTAGTAATTGCTCGCCATGTTTTCTCCCATTTCTTTCCACCATATTGAGTTGATAGAAAGTCGGAAAACATACTGAAGAAGAAGCAAACTAGTCCGCTTAAGAAAAAAACGAAGCAAACTAGTCGTATATTTAATCTGATCCAAGAAGGGTAGCGATTAGTGATCTCCATATTTTCTCTGTGTAATTGCATTCGAAAAATAAGTGGGTCATTGCAGAGGTTACATTATGCACAAACACCCGTAAACTTGCCAAACTCTGTCATCAGTAGCTAATTGATCATGTGTGCTCTATCAAAAAATACATCAATTATTATTATTTTTTACTGAAAAATACATCAATTATTCTGGAGTGATTGTTGAGAGAACCAAATACCTTTGTACCGAAGCACTTTTGGAAAAATAGCGCATGCATGTGTAGTTACTATTATTTCGGTATAGTTTTTTTTTAAAGTTCATATACCTATAATTAAAGGATATAACATTACCACCGTCGTCGCGTCAATGAAGGTGGATCGTATTCGTATCTACTACATTCATGAACATCGTTTCGCATTATTAATGAAAGTTGAATCCTTCAAATTCGTATAAGAAACTTCCTTGCAAATACTGGAAAAATTATTTAGCAAAAAAAAAATACTGGAAAAATAATACCACTACATCTTTTGCTGTAGAGATATTTTATTCATCTTTCTTCGCTGCATATCTTTGTGATTTCAACATGAATTTATAATATGAAAATACAGTTAATCTGATGCAATTTAGGATAAGCAACTCATGTGAAACAAATGTAAATGCAGAGCATAAGTCCAAGCGAAGTTAATAAAAAGTCATCATATACATTATCCAAGTTAGACGTTAGCTAGACACTTAGATACATTGTAAGCTATCTTTAAATTCTAAAGTTAGTTTAAAATTGAAAAGTGTATTGATATATTGCTTAATCAGAGAAAAAATAAATGTATAAATGTTGATTAGCAGATTAAACTAACTACATTGCTTACAAAAACATCCATGTATCAAATTACATAGTCATATATATGTTTGTAATACGTATTATATAAATATTATGACATGGTTGAGTTATTATATCAATAATTATGATACTCCCATACTCCCATCCCAAGAATTAGGCATTTCTTTGTATTTTACAGTACATTAAGAAAACATTAATCTTTTTTTTTTAATTATGAAAACAGTTATCTCTACTTCTCTAGTTACGTACATTTTTACGTGTTATGGAATGGGCCGAGGGAGCGTAAAGGTGAGGCCCAAAGGGAAAAGGGACGGACCACAAAAGATGGGTGTTATTAAAATCCACTCAACTGTAAATGGCGGTGGTCGGCCTACGTTACAAATTAAAGGGGAGATGTGCTTTTATACGAATCTCGGTTTCTTTTTAAAACAAAAGACAATGGGTCAAAATTAAGGGCTTATTCATACTTACTCAAACACACCCTAGTGTAACACTTGAATCTGAAGCTCTGGTTATGGAAGCTTTTCCTCAAGAACTTGCTTTAGGGAAATGTGTTGAAGTAAAGATAATGGGTCAAAATTAAGAACAAGCTTCACATAAAAGCACATGTCCCCTTTAATTTGTAAAGTAGGAAGTCGATGAGGTCTCAGGAAGGTGTGAATTGATTGATAAAGAACAAGCTTCAACGCCAAGAAGAATCATTACTGGTAATATATATAAATGTTCTTTAATCCTTACTGGTTCCAGAGATCTTTTATCTGTATGGCCATTAAGCATATCAGCTTGAAGGTGATAGGAAAAGAGTTCTATGATGATTAAGAAGAATGCCCCGAAACATTACAATACGTTGATGAGCTTCATCATTACCTTAACTTAAAGTCCTTCCGTTTTAATTTCTCGAAAGGATTAAAATGGAAACACAGGTTGCTTGAAAGATATAAGAGTTTGTTTTGTTTCTCATTGTTAGTGCAGTAGGGTAGGGAATGAGATGAAATTGGAAGAAGATGTGTGTACTAACAATTTTTGTACGATTTTTTTTTTTAAAACAATAGTGTTTGTTGGGTATGTGTTGATTTAGAGATAGCCGGTGTGTTTTGTTTGGAATAACCAATTCAGACCGAACCAACAAAACCAAATTCGATCGAAACTGGATCTCTTTGAAAAATAAAAATGATTTTAAACAGACGTACGTGATGAAAAATTGAAAATACGGTTTCAGTTTGGTAAATACATTTCGGGTGTAACTGGTTGAAAATAAAAGGAATAGTAGGAATCATTATTTATGGAATTAATGGAATGGAATCATCATTTCACTTGTTCCAAAACGTTTTTGTTTTGGAATGATTTTACAAACGAAAATTATTTTTTTTCTCTGGAATAATATGGAATGTTTGGAATGAAATAGAAAGGCCTTTTCATTTTGTTTTTGTAACTGGTGAACAATTTTTGGAATGCACATGAATTGAGCATTCATGAAGTTTCTATTCCAAAAATATGCATTTCAGTTACAGCCTTAGTAATCCTGAAGCTTGAGAAATTAGGAATACATGATTGAATGAACAAAAAAGAAGAAGCTTAGGTCTAGTGCTATATGTGACTTAAAAGAAAACACTAGGAAAGATTAGCATGGAATAGTCTTTTTTTTTCCTAAATAACCTACAAAAAATAAAAATAAAATTCTTTATTTGTAGTCATACATAAATTAAAAGATTCACGATATCAATTAGTCGACTCGGAATCTAATATGCATACAAAACATTAATTTTTTTTTATAAAATCAGCGGGTTATGAGTTTACGTTGAACATTAGTCAAACCAGATATCCGCGCGGATTAATATATGATTTGTGCAATTTTCCTTTTTTTTCTTAAAAAGAATCCACACAAGTTATAAAATTATCTAAATAAACTGCACAAAGTTATAAAATTTTAGATAAAATATTATGTACAAAAATAATTTAAGAATTTTTTTTATTTTTTTCACATAATCATATTGATTAGGACATCAAAACACCAGTTGGAATACAAATCTTTGTTTGGAAATCATGTTTACATAGTTTTCAAATCAAATAAATACAATTCAGATATTGTAAAATTTTCCAGGGTTTGAGTCGGATCATCTTCGGTCCGGATAAATTTGTAGGAGACAGAGAATATGTAAATAAACCATGTATTTAAAAGATAACTAGATTTTGACCCGCCCTTAAAAGGGCGGGTATATTCTTTTATTTTAAATTTAATTTTTTTATATTATTTTTTTCTGATTATATTTGTATTTTTGTAATCATATTTGTATATAAATTTAGATCAAATATATTGTAAATTAAAAATTGATCCGATATACGCACAGTTAAGGCTGAGTTGTGGGTCAAACTCGCCCTGCTGATCCGCAAACCCGCAGATTTTCAACTTTGTTTTGGTTAAAAAAATATGACCCGCACAACCTGCAAACAAATAATATTGTACATGCATCCGTTCTGCTTAATTTTGTGGTTATCCGTGGGTTATATATATTTTTTAAAAATCATTATTTAATTTAATTACTATAAAAGTATATTTATAATAAAAAAATTTATACATGACTTAATTTTTAAATTATTATTTTTAAATTCTTGTATTTAAAAAAAAGTATTTACTTTTTTAATTTTTATTTTTTTAAATAATTTGCGGGTCGACGGATAGCCGCGATCCAAAATCCACCAACTCATACTAAGTCCGCATAAAAAAACTCATAACCCGCATCCGCAAATCAATTTTTCAAATAGTTGGACGAAAAATAATTAGTTAGTGAAAGGATTCAACAATTTTTTTTCAGTAATTTTTTTGGTAGTGATTCAATTTTAAAAGTATAGATGGGGTACAATGTTGTTTTAAATTAATTCCGCACCATCATTCGATACCAAAAAATTATATAAACATTAGTAATAGAAACAGTGGTTTATATAAATCTTTCTTATGTACATATTTAAAATGTTAGAAGTCAACGGTTTAGATTATAGTAACATTTAAAGTCAATATCAGTAATAGGCTTTATTTAAATGAAGGAGAATCTTATTAAATTGGTATAAAATATGATAGTTATAATATTTTGTTATATGTAATAGGTTGGACTAAAAAAATGAAAGGGTCCAAAATAACTTATATATGTCGACTTTTCAAGACTGCTTCCTTTTTAATAGTATAGATTAAATATTTTATAAAAAAAAAAATCAAAATCCACGCGAACGTGCGGATCAAAATCTAGTGTGACTTAAAAGAAAACACTAGAAAAGATTAGCATGGAATAGTTTTTTTTCCTAAATAACCTACAGAAAATAAAAATAAAATTCTTTATTTATGGTCATACATAAATTAAAAGATTCACGATATCAATTAGTCGACTCGGAATCTAGAAATAAGTACGGTAATCATGAAAATAAATAAAAATTTTGGTTTAGACAAACAAAACAACATGGTATGCCCGAGACAACAAACGTCAATTCGGTATAGTTTTTGCGATTTGGTATTAGTTTTTGCTAACTGGCGTATTCCAAATCCTATATGATCCCCGGTAGAAATTGCACATCATATTAATATATACCATCTTAGGGCATTAGCATCAAAGGTTCGTCAACCGAGTTCACACGCTTTCCCAGACAGAAAAATATTAAAATAATTAATTATCAATGAACTCGTTTCTCTGTGCCTCTTCTGTATGAACCCGGTACGTCACTGTACGCGGGCCCTACGCAATGTGGTGGTCTACGATTGGTCCGTTTCTTTTTTTTTTTTTTAACAAACGAAAAAGTAAAAAAAAAAAAGTAATAAAAAATTAAAATTAAGACCCTCCCTCAAAGAAGTTCATTGATGCAGATGGCCTTAGATCTCGACTAAGATAGCTAAACGACTAAACCGGTCCGGTGACGACCATACGACGTCGTTTGGACATTGTCCTCACTCTGATTTATACGCGCTTACGTCACAATCCACATACAAAATGATACTCCGATCAAATGTAAATATTCCCTTTTTTTAATTAATTAAGCAAGCATCCCGTGTTTCACTCCTCTCTCTCTATCTCTCTCCATTCTCGCTTCATTGTCTCTGCGTGTGATTAAAAAAAAAACGGTTGGTGAATCCTTTCCATGGATTCCCTCCGATTTCTTCGGATTCTTCTCGTTTCCGCTTCGATCTTACTCGTCTCCCTCCTTTCTACTGCCACCGCCGGTGATATCGTTCATCAAGACGATTTAGCTCCGAAGAAGCCTGGTTGCGAAAACGACTTCGTTTTGGTACTCTTCTTACTCCCAATTCACCTTCTTCTTCTTCACTGATTTTCCCTCTTTTCTGGGAGATTAGTTTTAGTAACTTTTGAGCTCCAACTCTCAGTCTACTGTTCTAGCTTTGTAGTTGGATCTAAGTTTTTTAATTTCTCTTCCCTTACCAATGAAGTTTACTTGTGGGTTGTGTAGTGACCCCCTTTGGTTTCCTAAGAACTAATTAAAGTTGTGATTTTTTTATTAGTAAAGTTTGTACTTTTTTCACTCGGATGAATAAGTGACAAGTTAAGATTTATGTTTTTTTAATGATATGTCACCCTTAGGTTAAAGTTCAAACTTGGATTGATGGTACTGAAGATGCCGAGTTTGTTGGCGTCGGTGCTAGATTCGGGAGACGGATTGTCTCCAAGGAGAAGAACGCTAACCAGACTCACGTTGTCTTTGCTAACCCTCGTGATTGTTGTTCACCGCTCAAGACTAAGGTATATTAAAAAACTTGTGATTTTGGGAATCACTGCATTATGTAAAGCTTACCTGATTTTCAATCTTTGTTAAGCTTATTGGAGATGTTGTTATTGTGGACCGGGGCAACTGTCGGTTCACTGCTAAGGCTAATAACGCGGAAGCTGCTGGTGCCTCTGCTCTCCTTATCATTAATAACCAGAAAGGTCTCTTGTTGATTACTTCTTTTCACTTATACTAACTTTCATCTTATTGTAGCAATCACTTATATGTTTTTTTTCTGGTTTGTTTGTTTGATAGAGCTTTACAAAATGGTTTGTGAACCGGATGAAACGGATTTAGACATTAAGATCCCTGCCGTCATGCTCCCACAAGACGCTGGTGCAACCTTGGAAAAAATGCTTATCAACAGTTCTAAAGGTACGTACGTCATCATAGATGATGATGATGATGATCTGTTAATATGAATTATTCAACTCACGAATCTTCCCTACTTTTTTTATGTAGTGTCGGTGCAGCTTTACTCCCCAAGACGACCAGCTGTTGATGTAGCCGAAGTCTTTTTGTGGTTAATGGCTATCGGGACCATTTTGTGTGCATCTTATTGGTCTGCATGGAGTGCCCGAGAGGCTGCTATTGAACATGATAAGCTACTCAAGGTTTGTTATTTCCTACTTATTTGGGAACATACAAGTGTTAGGCTAGGAACACTTAGTTGAATAGGTAAGGATAACGTAAGCTGACAATAATCAAGTCCCTTCCCCTTCTTGTGCAATTCTAATGATGAAGGGGACAAAGTAGTTGGTAACTTGGTCCGGCCGAGGAAGAAAAGTCATTCATAACACATTGAACAACACTTTGCCATTTCTTTACCATTTTACTTTCCTATTTATGGAAATGCTGTCTCAACATAAACATCCAAGAAAATGGATAGGTAACGGATAGCTTTTCTAGTGAACTGGGCCCCCTCCTTGTGCTATTTGTCTACTTTTGAGAAAACATTCACATGGCGTTGTTTATGGGTTTTATTGTCAGTGTTATTGTTATTACGTAATCATTCTTACTTCTAAATAATTTGTTGCAAAAAAAATGTAGGATGCTATAGACGAAACGCCTAGCACAAATGATGGGGGTAGTGGTGTCGTGGAGATCAATACTCTTTCAGCTATTTGTTTCGTATTTCTTGCTTCTGGCTTCCTGGTGGTTCTTTACAAGCTTATGTCTTATTGGTTTGTGGAGCTTCTTGTGGTTGTTTTCTGCATTGGTGGTGTTGAGGTACCCAACCTATTTTTTAGTTCTATTCGTTTTCTCTGTATCCTCTCAGTAGTTTCTACGTATGATCCTAATCCAAAGCATACTTAAATTAAATTGATAGACCGGTTTGAAGTCTAAAATAGTGTACCTTCTTTATCCTCAGGGTTTGCAAACTTGCCTTGTCGCTTTGCTATCAAGGTAAAAAAGCATGTTTCCTTTCAAGTTTCAACACCTATGGTCCTACTCTCTCGAATGTCACTGATTGTGTTATTTCTCCTTTTTTGCAGATGGTTCAAACGTGCTGGAGATTCTTACATAAAAGTCCCTTTCCTTGGACCTATCTCTTATCTGACGCTTGCAGTTTCTCCCTTCTGCATTGTCTTTGCTGTTCTATGGGCTGTTTACCGAGAGCGTTCTTTAGCTTGGATTGGCCAAGATATTCTTGTAAGGATTGCAGCCCCATACGATTTCATTTTCAACTTCAATCCAATTCTGTCAGATGGAATTTGACATTGCTGTTCTGTTGACCAGGGGATCGCATTGATCATCACAGTATTACAGATTGTTCATGTCCCAAACCTTAAGGTATTATCTCATCTCAATCTTTCCATCTTAGAGTATCCAAAAAAGTCTCTGGAGGTATGTGAAGATTCTAATAACACGCCACATATCGGTTGGAATAGGTTGGGACAGTTCTCCTCAGCTGTGCCTTCTTGTACGATATCTTCTGGGTGTTTGTCTCCAAGAAGTTGTTCCACGAAAGCGTAATGATTGTCGTAAGTAACCAACCAATCATGTGTCAGAACTCAAAATCTCATTTAGAAATCTTCATTTCACCTCATAGGTTTTTTAAAAAATGAGCTTCGTTTTTCATTGCAGGTAGCTCGTGGTGATAAAAGCGGAGAAGATGGCATCCCTATGCTACTGAAGATTCCACGCATGTTCGATCCGTGGGGAGGCTACAGCATTATTGGATTCGGTGATATTCTTTTGCCCGGTTTGCTAATCGCATTTGCTCTCAGGTCCAAAAACCTTTTTTTTATCATCTCAGAGTTTCCTTTCACCGAGTTCCAAGTTTTCCTAACATTTGTTTCTTCTTTGCAGATATGACTGGTTAGCTAACAAGACTCTTCGAACCGGCTATTTTATATGGGCGATGGTTGCTTACGGATTAGGTAAAAAAATCACACACAAATCCGCATAATCTCACTGGTGTATTCTACCTCATCATTAAAACCATTTGAAAACCTCGCAGGTCTTTTGATTACTTACGTGGCTCTAAACCTAATGGATGGACACGGCCAACCAGCATTGCTCTACATTGTCCCTTTTACTCTCGGTTAGCTGGAAAATCTCTCTCTCTCTCTTATTCCCTCTTCCATAACGTGCATCGAATGAGTATTGAGAGAGATCACGTGATGAAAATATAGGAACGATGCTAACACTAGCTCGGAAACGAGACGATCTTTGGATTCTATGGACGAAAGGAGAGCCAGAAAGGGCATGTCCTCACCACGTCAGGCTTGAACAGTGCTCTGAGTAATGAGACGACCTCACAAGAGATATATACATATAAAAAGCCTTTCGGGTTTGTAACCAATGTAACGTAAGCCGTAAGATTCTTATCCTCTCCAGTCCTCTTGAATTTATATTTGCATCGTCATCATTGAAGAAGAATCCACGATCGTTCTGTGTCTATATGGTTTGTTCCTTTTGTAAGAGAAGAGTGTTGTATATACACATAGTACAAACATGTTAAGCTATCAATATCATCGTTGTGTTGATTTTGTAATCTAAATGATCATTATTATCTTGCTGACTTGATTTTTCATTTTCCCTTTTCGTCCAAAATGTAAGAGTTTGAAAGAGAGTGGACTTATAATCTAAAGTGGGATTTTCTTGCAAATAAAAAGTAGATTACATCAAATGAGTTTAAAAGTTGCTTTGCCCTCTCTTTCGTCTCATCATCAGCAACAAACCAGACCAAATATAAAAGAAAGAGAGGGAAAGAGACGAATTAGATGAAAGATTGAATTTCTGTTCTATACACAATCAAATTTCTTGGTTGTTGATCTCCTTCCTCTCTCTCACTTCCATCTATCCTCAGAGAAAAAGAGAAAGACAAGATAAAGAGCTCTTCAGATTTTTCCAACAAAACAAAAAAAACGAATCCTCATTTCTTGATATTATCCAATGGTTCAAGGTTGTCCTCACGGCTCATTCACCCTAAACCCTGAGATTCTAACCCTCCAATCCGTGTTGTGATTCCCAAGTCAGGGAGGAGTCTCTGCCAGCTATATGTTTGTTTGGTTAGGGTCCTCTGTTTGTCGAACCGGGAGGAGTTGAAAACCCAGGTCTCAGATTAAGGGACTTCAGTTTCAGATGCTCGCTTAATAGCTGCTGTGACACATGATCAGACAAGACTGGTTGGTTGTCCTTGTTCCAGTTATACCCCGGTTGGATCGAACCGTTGTTGTCCCAAAATACATGAGGAGGTGTCCTTGGACTACTCCGAGGCTGTCTAGGCTCCTGAAAATAGCTGTTGGTGTAGAAGTTTCCTGCACTTCCGGGGTTTCTGCTTGATCCTATCCCTTCTTGCAACAAGTTGATTGTGGTCTGTCTCTGGTGATGGAAAGGGATGGCTCCACCTCCCGCAGTTAAAGGTGTTGATGAGCCGGAGAGAACATGGGGACTAGATATCGGGGATGGAGATCTTCTTCCGCTAATATGCGGCGAATGCGAGTGGAAGATTGGACTACC
Organism: Raphanus sativus; assembly: GCF_000801105.2. Classification (NCBI taxonomy): domain Eukaryota; kingdom Viridiplantae; phylum Streptophyta; class Magnoliopsida; order Brassicales; family Brassicaceae; genus Raphanus; species Raphanus sativus. The sequence goes on along the minus strand of NC_079519.1, from coordinate 28,408,200 downwards.
GACTGGTGAAATCGGGCAGGACATGTTCCTAGGAGACTGGGATGTACTGTGACCAAAAGAAAGAAAGTTAAGCCACAAACATGTTTAGATGCTTAGAAAATGAAGTGGCTAATAAGGTACCTGAATCCCAAGCCAGGTTTTAATCCTTTCTGCTGGTAATTGCTTGTATCTTCCGAGTCTAACGGGAGGCTCCTTGTGTGTCCAATGTCCTGAAAACAGACAGATTTGTCAGGCAACCAGAAGCACAGGGATTGAGGAAAACAAGAGAGATTTGTAATACCAGTGATCTCATGGTGCTTGACGCTACATTCATAGATTCTGCAGACTCGGCAATCACAAGAGGCCTTTCCAACGGCATCACGTTTTTAACAAAAGCGTGCTCTAAAAGCTTAGCAGCTGTTGGACGATTTGCGGGGTTTCTTTGTAAGCATTTTCTCACAAAATCCTTCCCTTCTTCAGATAAATGATTAGGGATATCTGGAAGGTCCTTGCTGTTTCCAATCTTGAACATAGCAGGAACCTGTAAAGAACAACACATGTATGAGGATGGAAAGGTTTCACTTCACTAAGTCTCTTGTTTTCTTTAGTACTTGATAATTCACTAACCCCTTCATACTGGCTCCATGGAGGTTTCGTTGTAGCCATTTCTAAAACAGTACATCCGAGACTCCATATGTCGACCGCAAGGTTACTGCCACTTGAGTTCTGTATCACCTGATATCCATAACGCAAGGTATAAAGCATCAGCTTATAGCCTATCAGCATGAAACTAATGTTTGTAGCAGCATACTGACCTCAGGTGCCATCCAATATGGGCTTCCCTTGAATGATAAAGGACCAGATTGAGCAGTTATCTGCATTTCGTTCATGAATTTGTATTAGAATTATGCAAACATGTCTATCTGGAGTTGAAGCAAAATTTCAAACAAGACAAGAGCACAAGATTGAAGAGAACATTTCCATACATGTTTTGCCATCCCAAAATCAGCCACTTTTACCCGTCCATGAGGATCCACCAATATATTTGCTCCTTTGATGTCCCTGAACATAGTTAAAATCCATAATCACTTGATTCTCCACTGAAGGAAACCGATGAATCAGGACAATGTATAGAAAAAGGCTCACCTATGAACAGTGTTTTTAGCGTGCAAGTACGCGAGACCTGATAAAATTTGTTGTGTGTAGTTACGGATTGCATTCTCACCAAACTGTCCGTACTCCTGAAGAAGCTTATAGATAGAACCACCAGAGACATACTCCAGATATATATACAACTTGTCATCTACCTGTATGTGGGCAAGGATGTAAGAGAAGCATAGGCATTTGCATGAATTAGTTGAGCTGAAACAGCTGCTAGTATCCTCAGCGTGGTATCAGAGAACAGAAAGATCAACAAAATATCTGTAAGACTTACAGTTTCAGAGCCATAATACTGCACTATATTAGGGTGTCGTAAACGGCTTAGAACTGCAATCTCCTGTGAGAGTCAGTTATTAAAAAAGAAACTTAAATGTTAGCAAACTCAAGAGACTAACTGCACTTAAAACTTAAATGTGATGATTTGCAACTCACCTGGCCCAATTGTTGGGCACTCTCCCTTGACTTGGCATCATCAGAGCATAAAGTAACCTCTTTCATTGCACACATCTCACCACTTTCACTGAGGAAGAAAACATAGCTGATCAAAACCAGGAGTGGCATAGAAATAAAACATGCATGGTCTTTCCAATTAGAAACTACAAACCTGTTGAAACCAAGATACACATGTCCAAAGCTGCCCATCCCCAGCAATCTCCCTTTTTTCCATCTTGATCCAGGGCTTACTGTAGCCTCTGCCCTTGCTGGACTACGAGGAACAGACGGGGATGTAGCTGCCGAATATGTCGGAGACAACGGAAAAGTATTTGATATTAATAACGGCGGGAGAGGCAGACGGTGGCTTTGCTGTTTGCTATCATCAAGCCGTCTAGTAGGAGAGCCAGTGGTTGATCCTCCAGCTCGAGGATGAAGAGGCGTGACGGCGCCACTCTGTATTCTTGAGCTAGGACCAGGACTCGTCATTCTTGGGCTAGGCACAGGGGAACATTCAGGGCTACACCTGCTCTGAGGCCAAAACAGCTGAGCAGACATATCTCCACCGATGGAGTTGTTACCCGAGTTGTAACCTGAACCCGGGCTCGAACACTGTCCGGATCCAAGCAAGGAAACATCTGGATATGGTTTGCCAATCAACAACCCATGGTTTGAGACCTGATCTGGAACAAATGATCTCATTGGACTCCTTGAAGGACTAGAAAGCAAGCTGTCTGGAGCACTGCAGAGCACTAGGTCCCGTTTTGGGATTTGTAGATTCTTCACATGAGTCCCCAGAGGTCTCCGGTTTTTGTGGGACAGATTTGGGACAGGCTTGAACATCTCAGCTGAGTTTTTGTTACTATGCATTGGCTGATCCCTATACATATAAGAGTGAATAACAATATGTTTAATATAGCAAGACATAGAGTGAGATAAAGTGAGAGAGAGAGAGAGAACTCACCTTGAAGAAATGTTTAGTGCAGTTCTGTTCCCATTCTCACAATCAGAAGCCAATGGACTAAGAATAGAATCAGATGGATTGTCACCCACAGAGCTTCCACTAGACACAGAAGCAGTGGTGAAATCAGCCTCAGCACCGATACTATCAGGCACATTGGAAGCACCACCACCACCATGTGGCTTCGGAAGTGGCAAACTAGCATTGGAACCTGGTCTCTGCGATCCAGAGTCAATGCGAGTCACAGCAGTACGGAGAGCAGGACGAGGGAGAGGCACAGCGGGAGACCTCGCTGCGAAGCTCTGACAGCGTGAAACCCGAGTAGAAGGAGATGGAGATCTCGATGGTAGTCTAGATATAGCTCCTCTCTCAGACACAATCTCATCACGTCGTCTCCTTGACGACTTTCTTGAACGACAACTAGACTTATCCTCGGAACCAAACCCTAGTTTCCGGTTAAAGGCGTCGATGATACTCTCCTTGCTGGATTTCTTCTTTTCATCTTTTGATGAATGTTTGCTCCACCAAGGCATGATCTTTACTATATAACTCTTTTCTTTTAAAAAGATGCTGTTCGTTCCACACTAGAGAGTAAGTATCCTTTTGACCACTTCAGAGATCATACTCGGTTGACCCAACAGAGGTCAACAATTGAAATAAAGTCCCAATTTAAACGCCATTTTTTAATAATCCCACTAGCGTCTGACCAATTCAGAGAAAGAAGCAGCTGAAAGATCTGATTACAAAAAAAAACAAAAACACAAAGTTAGGGTTTCAGCTCCATCACTCCCCAGAAGATATGATATCAATGAGAATCTCCTGCAATAAAAAAAAAATGAATGTGATCATCTTCTAACCATAGCTACTCTGAGATCCACTGCCAACAGTAAACTTTAAAGTTTCAACCTTTTGAAACAGATCTACACAGACAAGTTCCATTAAAGGAAACCTAGACACAGCAGAGATGATAAACCCACCATTCAATCTCAATTTGTCTCAAATCCACAGACAGAGACAAAAAGACCCAAATCAAAAAGTTTCAAACTTTCAGGGTGAAATTGATCATGGGAAGGTGCCTAATCGAGACCTAGTTCTTACCAGATTTTTCAGCAGCTTCAATCGAGAGAAAAAAAGCTGAGAGTCGGAGGAGCAATCGAGAATCCAGGGAGGCGTCAGATCCCTAAATTTGATGCTGACAAGTGAATATAGCTTCTTCCACTTTGCAGTGTGATAAGACTCTCTGAGGAGATAACGAAGACGAAGAGGTGTGTGTAGAGAGAGAGAGAGAGAGAGAGAGAGTAAGAAGTGTTAGAGAGAGAGCGCGTTCGAAGAAAGCATTCACTCTCAGATTTCTTCCTTGTTGCTGCGTTAATCCTTTTTAGTAACTGATATAATGATACTTACTCATTATTGGGATTTATTTGTGTTTAATTGATTTTTATTTTATCCTTTTTTATATTTATGGGAAAAAAGACAACGTCAATGGAAAACAAACTGAAATGACAAAGCTCTGATTGTATTCTGATTTTTTTTCTTTTTACATATTAGATGGGCACATATATTATCAAAATATCATTTATTTTTGAAAGTTAAATTGTATGATCGATAAAAGATACTTGTAGGTGTATGTTCTTTTAAAACTGTTTTTATAAATATTTATATATTCTATAGATTATGTTTTTCTTATTTTGTAAAATAACCGAAACAGTTTTGAAAGAAAACTATTCTAAATTTGATAAGCGGATTAAGTTGATGAATACGAATATTTGTTTCTTAGTTGTCTTAGTAGTATTTATTAACCAATGCTAAGTTTGCTTAATTGATAGTTTTTGGTGATTATCGACAAATGTGGGAAGAAATATCACATTACTCTAAATCATTGGGTGCCGAATAGAAACTACCATACTTGATAGATTCAGATATAAAACAAGTATCATCTTTTTCTTCATGTGCCTGATTGATCAATCAATTATAAAAAACAAATCTGAGAGAAACTTGATTTTTCTCATGTTAAATATATACAAAGATTTTGCCAAAAATAGATAATAATAATAATAAGATTAGAATACACAACACCACAACTACGTATCTAAAATAGAAAAAAAACTGTTATTAACCAAAAACATAAGAAAACAAACACAAACACCAAAATAAAAAGCATATTTTATTTGATTACATTGTGGTAATCAACATCTTTGTCGATAAATTATCCGTTTTAATAACGTTTTTTAGAATTTTCTATATATTATTTGAAGATCTTTTAAAAAATTATAATTTCAATTTATATTAATTGTAAAATGAATTTGCTTAGATGTCATTCCCTAATTTATTCTTAAGGCTAATGTGGCACACTTAGAAAAACTTTGGACAAACCTTAATCTAATTTTTATTTTCTTAGAGCAGTTTAATATTTGAAGACATTAAAAGGGACCACATTTTATACATACGGCGTTATAAAGAGAATCATGTATGATATATATTTCTAAAGTCTTTATGTACATTAACATATATTGAAGAAACCATTATGGCACTGGCCTTAATGTTTTTTCCAAATGTTCTTCGGTATTACAAAGTCATTTAAGAGTCTGTTAACTATTAAATATAAAGTTTTCAACATTTGGTTATTCCTCTGGTCACTTACAGTCCCTACACTGTGTAGAAAAAGAATAAATTAACAGACCATTTGGTGCTAAAAAAACTAAGTACATAGCATACTAGAACATCAATATTGTCGAAAAGAAAACAAAGCAAGACTTTGAAATTTTAGCTTCATCGTTATACATTGTCCGCAATATTTCACAAACCTTGGAGTTAACAAATTGTACTTTTTTTTTTAAAAAAAAAAAAAAACAAATTGTACTTTTCATAACAAACAATGTACTTTACATTGTCCGCGGTAAACTGGTTTCCATTATTATATTTTACATTCGGATAAATTAAATTTAACCGATTCGATTTCTGTCCATTTAACATGGAACATTCTCATGATCATACATTACCTATTCAAAACCTACCGCTACCGTGTATACTTTTATGATAAACTAACCATCTTTTATATGGTTTACTAATGAAGATATGTTTATGATATGACTTACATAATGAACAGAAAATACTAGTCATTGAAATACTTTGTATTGCCATTTTCTGTTACTTTTTTCTTGAACTAAGAATTCTGACATACATATAGAACCAAATATTTGCATGTATATTACACCAATACTAACCGAAATCATTTATGTGGTTTAAAAAGAGATATATCATATATATTTGAGCTGTTGTACTCATTTTTAAAATATATCAATACAAAATACCTTTATATCATATCAAATTACTGCCATTGTATATATATATATATATATATATATATATATAGCATATCTAAATTATATATAACAATAACCTACTTCTTATACCAGATCTCAATAATAATTTTGATGATAAAATATTTTCCATAAGTATTATTAGAAAGGAATTACAATTTATTTATAGTATATTTTTATATATTCCAATTTTCTTGTATTTAATAATAACTTATATATTATTACTATATTTACTATATTAATTATAAATATATTTCGACAATATTGTAATTTTAGAGTGGTATATTATGATAGTTACAAATACATCTTTAACATCAATCTAAAAAGAAATTTAAAATTAAGAATTTGAGAATTTTTTTGTAAACCATTTGTTAAGAGATTTGTATGGCGACACTATAATATTTACATCACATTTTCTAAAATCTACTTCTTTATTATCGATTCAAATTATTTTATATATATTTATTATCATGTGAAAAGCACAGTATAAATTATATAGGCAAAATATTGGATTGGTATGTTATTAAAAATATATATATGTGGACACAGTACTATCATCAAAAAGACTTAATAATCCAACAGAACATTAAACGTTAACCAATTTTATTCTATTTTCCAAATAAAAAATAAAACAGCATTTTAACGCGGATATTATCTTACTTTAATTTAGTTTTTCCAAACTATTTATAATAATATAAATATTACGAATGATATTTGAAAAAGTTATCAGTTATTGTATGGTCTATAAGTTTCAAAATAAATAAATAAATAAATTTGCAAGCTTACAAAAACAAAATTGATGTTTGAAAGAAACCTAAAAATGATGTCCAATAAATCGTAAAATTATTAAAACGTCAAAATGTTGTATTGTGAATGTAGTGCACTTTCCAAAGAAGATTCCAAATAGTTTTCAAATACAAACCTATCCCAAATTTTAAAAACGGTTGCACGATTTTAACTCATAGAGCCAAGAAAATATGATGATTCTCTTGTACTAATACTTTACAAAAACATCTGAAAATTCTTTAACAAATCTTAGAACAGAAAACCCAATAGTAGTGTTGATAAAAAAAATCCAATAGTATACGTATATAAGCTTATGTCAGCATTCTTCTTTCCAAAACATGTTAAGACATCAACCACCTAAGACTAGATGTGTATGCATGCATCTTTGTTTCTACCTGAAGAGGATGAACGAAAATAATAAAAAGAAAATAAATGAAAAGTGCACAAAAAAAAGGAAAAGCAAGAGTGGCACAACCGGTAGCTAGGCAACCACCGGGCTGGCCGGCCTTGGGTGTTAAGACTGATAACTTGATTTACAATGGATATTATTATTCTTGATTTATGTTAACTTAATTGTTGAATTGCCAAATTGGTGCTTTATGTATTATCCTCAGATATGGGATAATACGTAAATACTTTCCAAGCACTGGGTGCTTAGTGAAAAGAAAAAGATGCAACAAGTATGTGACAGGAGGACGCATGATGTGTTCCAACACGTCACCAAATTCATCTTGAGTTCTTGATGGTCCGATCAGAGAATAGTGATGTCACCCAAGGCTTTTGTAGGATGCGTTATCATCTGTAAAGCACATACCAAAATGTATAAGATGAATGAATCATCCATGATAATTGTTATTATAAAGTTAAGGTACGTGTATAGGCTATAAACACGACTTAAAGATATATACTATAGTTTATGCATCAACAACAGATTTTTTTTTTTTTGAGAAAGCATCAACAGTGACAACAGATTTATAAAGATTATATTAGGTAGACACCATATCAGAGTATTTGAAGATATGATTCTGTTAGAATAATACAGTTTATGATATATTTTATCCAAATCTAATAATGTATTAGTCACTCTATGATTAAATACTACTTTGAAAACCAAAATTGGTACAAATTCTTGGATTGAAAATCACTTAATCATTCTTTCTGTTGCTTTTAACAGAAGAAAATCAAGAATGTTTAAGACATCTTTAAAATGAGAAACAAAGCTCAAATAAGAAAATTCACATACAAATAAAAAGTAGATCAGATATAAACAGTAACTAAACCTAAAATTTTGTTTATAATCCTAGAAAGGGTTCAAAAGATAAAATAGATCAGTCTCATTGGCTTACAATATTATAAATAAGTATCAACTATTGTATTATACTATTTTCTTAGCGTAAGTGTTTAAAAGAGAAAAAGCAAGTGTGAACTCATGCAGCTCGAGTATGTAGAAACTATAATTAAATAAACATCATATAATAATAAGGATTTCATAGAGATTTTCAATTAACTAATAGTATATCTTACTGGTATGTACCTAACCATGGCCCTTTTGAAAACTGAAACATCTAAGTATCAACTATTGTAAGATTCGTCAAATTTAATAAACAAAGCCATATACAACAGCTAACATCAGCAAGATATTTATTACGAAACCAAAAAAGAGAAGAATTTATCCCTAAGATCCTGAGCATGATCATCTAGAAATCTTTATATAAGTTAAGAACATCACATTGTCTATAATAAAAATCTAATATTTTTTTTTGATTATCTTTGGTATCTCTGACTTATGGAAAGACAAGACGAATCTCTAAAAACAGATAAACCATACATGGACTATCTTTTCTGGTATTCAAATAACGGAACCAAGATGATTTTGTAGTGGTTTTATCTCAAAAAGTAGTGGGGGCATGGTAAAAAATATAACCAAATTATTATATATTAATTAAACATTCAGCTAAACTAATTAAAATCTACAAGTGAAGCGGGGTCACATGACCCCCCCTCCCCTCCTCAGCTACATAGCTCCGCCCCTGGTCATAAGCAATGTGACCATATGGCCACATGTAAAACTAGCAGTTCGTACTGAAAACTAAAGATTACTAGCTGATTTCCATTCTTTATTCTTGAACAAGATTTTTTTGTGTTGTTTGTGTCCAAACCGTTTTCCAAATTAAGATTTTATATATTTAACTAAATCTTCAGGTGAAAGTTAGACTTTGGTGTACTTGATTGCATCACATAGAAGGACAAATCGTCGTTGTTCTTGGTCGAATCCCCATGTTCATCAACTGCTCTGTACATTCTGAAATCATCTCTTGGAGAAGTTTTGGAGCAGCATTAAGAACTAATCATGTTGTAGACATCTCATGGAGAAGTTTAATCACAGCATCGACCCTCTTAGCCCTACAACATCCGTCTATTAGGATATCGAAAGTGAGACACACTAGGAGAGCAGCCCTTGCTAGTACCATTAAATCAAACAATGCACTTCGTATCATAAAGACGATTATGCTTGCATGCACCTCATTGTATAATTCTCCAGCCTCATAAAACCTTCCTTCTTTAACAAATGCCTTGAATGTGAATGTATCAGGATTTAATCCCCTACGGAACATCTCATCTTATATATGTAAAGTGGTCTTGAAAATGAATGAAAAGACACGTTCTTATCTCTTTTTTTCTTCTCTCATTACGCGTCGTTTGTGTTAATACTTAATATACAGCCAAGCCCACTTGTTGCCGGGAGCCCACCTAGTTCGTTCGTATACATTTTTACAAGAACCATATAACTAATTTGAATGCCTGTCAATTTTTCTTTCTTTTCTCTGATTTGTTTGCGAAAGTAATTTCGTTGAACTTTTCAAACTTTGACATTTCTCCGTCTCTATATCACTCAACAACTGTTGTCATTAGTACCATTTGCAATTTCCTCCTTCCACAAAAGACTTATCCTCTCACATGGCTTCTTCCTCTTCTTCTCGGCCACGCACATGGAGATACAGTGTCTTCACGAGCTTCCACGGACCAGACGTCCGTAAAACCTTTCTCAGTCATCTACGCAAACAGTTTAACAACAATGGCATTTCGATGTTCGATGATCAGAGGATCGAGAGAGGCCAGACCATTGCCCCTGAACTCATAACAGCCATTAGGGAGTCGAGGATCTCGATCGTGGTGCTCTCTAAGTACTATGCCTCTTCAAGCTGGTGTTTAGATGAGTTGGTGGAGATTTTCAAGTGCAAGGAAGATAAGAACCAAATAGTGATGACGGTCTTTTACGGTGGAGTAGATCCATCCGATGTGCGGAAACAAACCGGAGATTTTGGGGATGTTTTCAAGAAAACTTGTGCTCGTAAAACCGAAGAGGAGAGGCGTAAATGGAGTCAAGCTTTGACATATGCTGGCAACATAGCCGGTGAACACTTTCTTAACTGGTACATTTACTTTCCCTCAATTAATTTTCTTTATGAATCTAAAAGATCTTATTGAGTTCTGAATGTTCATGTGGGACTTTATTAATATATATAAGACGCGTTCCCTATCTTTTTATATACATCTATAATTAAAACTATATATTAGCTTACCATTAATAATAATTATTATAAATTTATGAGTGTCTTGCCGAGAGAGATGTTGATAATCCTATACTGATCCTTGTTAGTTACAACTTACAATCAAGAACACAAGACCAGAACGTAGACCCTCCCCACTAGCCACTAGTATAATTTTTCACTGGCCGCCAATAGAATATGCAAATCACTTTCACATCTGACTTCTCATAAGCACGGTGACTTCGATGATTGAAAAGATTGCTAGAGATGTTTCCAACAAATTAAATGCTACTGTCTCTAACGATTTTGAAGACATGGTTGGCATTGAAGCACACTTGGAGAAGATGCAGTCTTTTTTACATTTAGATGATGAGGATGGAGTGATGCTTGTTGGGATCTGTGGCCCTGCAGGCATTGGTAAGACCACTATTGCCAGGGCTTTACATAGCCGACTCTCTAGCACTTTCCAGCTTTCTTGTTTTATGGAGAATCTTAGAGGAAGCTGTAACAATGGTCCTGACGAGTATGGATTGAAGCTGCGTTTACAAGAGCTGCTTCTGTCAAAGACTCTAAACCAAAATGGTATGAGGAAAAACCATTTAGGTATGATGCGGCAAAGGCTATGTGACCAGAAAGTTCTTATCGTTCTTGATGATGTGGATGATCTGCAGCAGCTTGAAGCTTTGGCTAATGACACTAACTGGTTTGGTCCTGGAAGCAGGATTATCGTAACCACAGAAGATCAAGAGCTTTTGGAGCAATTTGGTATCCACAATACATACCACGTGGACTTTCCAACTACGGAAGAGGCTTGTAAGATCCTTTGTATGTATGCTTTTAAGCGGAGCTGGGCACCATATGGTTTTGAAAAGCTTGCCGAAAGAGCAACGGAGCTTTGTAGTAACCTTCCATTGGGTCTCCGTGTCATGGGTTCAATGTTACGCGGAAAGAAAGAAGAGGACTGGGAAGGTTTATTGCATAGGCTAGAAAAGAGGAGTATACCAAAGATCAATGCAGTACTAAGAGTTGGATTTGACAGTTTACATGAGAACGATCAAACTCTGTTTCTCCTCATAGCAGTCTTCTTCAATTACGCATACGTTGATCATGTGAAAGCAATGCTCGCAGACAGTAACTTGGATGTCAGATTTGGGTTAAAAACCCTCGCCTATAAATCTCTCATACAGTTATCGATCAACGGAGAAATAGTGATGCACAAGTTATTACAGAAAGTGGGTATACAAGCAAATAAAAGTCAGGAGCCTTGGAAACGTAAAGTCCTAACTGATACGGATGATATTCTCGATGCTCTAGAAAACGATTTTGTAAGTTCTTTATGATGGATCTGTTAAAACCGGGTCATTTGGCAAAGGCTCCAGATATTTACCTATTTCTCTCTCTCTCATAATTTATTCTATTTTGAATCTTATTTAGGGTTGTAGTGGAAGTTTGATGGGGATACGTTTTGATATATCTACAATCAAAGACAGCATAGAAATAAGCCCAAGAGCTTTGAAAAGAATGCGTAATCTACGATTTCTCCGGATCTACAACACAAGATGGGATGGAAATAATAGAGTGCATGTACCCGACGACATGGACTTTCCACCTCGTCTGAAGTTATTACATTGGGAGGAATTTCCAGGAGCGTGTCTTCCTCATACACTTAGACTGGAAAATCTTGTGGAACTCGATTTCGGAAATAGCAAGCTCAAGCATTTGTGGAAAGGAACCCAGGTTTGTTTTTTATAATTTTTTTACTGTGAAAATGACATTAGAAATCTAGGTGGAATTTAACGATAAATCTCTCATACGAATCTGAGTTAAGCTAGCACCCTTTATATTCGTTTATGAAAATCTCTCATACGAATCTGAGAAATAGTGATACAGTTAACCCTTTATATTCGTTTATGAAAAAAAATGTGGCAGAAAATCTTTATTCATCTCTACTAAAAAATCAACAAAATAATAACCCCAAATTTACTTTTTACACCATTTTTAAAAAAAAAAATGAACAAGACATGTATTTTAATTTTTAAAAAAATAAAAATCAATAATCCATTAACATATGATTTTGTTTAGATTGTGAGTTAATTTACATGCACTAAGCAATAAACTAAAGGTGTGTATTTGTCTCATCATTTATGAAAATTCGTATGCTATTGTGCTGTTTAACATTCAACCAATAATAACACAAATCCGACTCTATTCTTGTTTTTTTTTTTCTGGAATTACTAAAGATTATGATTGTTTTTCGTACTTCCCCCATCATGTGTCGATTTTCTTTTTTTTTGTAAACCATGCATGTGTCGATTTTTCTTTTGCTGTGTTGTTTCATATTCAGCCTCTTGGATATCTTAAGAAGCTGAATTTGACCGCGTCATTTTATTTGGAGGAACTCCCGGATCTTGCGAAGGCTACTAATCTCGAGATTTTGGACGTGAGTCAATGCGAGGGTTTGGTAGAGATTCATTCCTCTGTTGGAAATCTTCATAAACTAGAGAGCTTGGAAATGGGTCTATGTAGTAACCTAGAGGTTGTTCCGAGTCTCTTCAACTTGGCATCTCTTGAACTAGTCGGGTTAGTGGGATGCGACAAATTGAGGAAACTCCCAGATATTCCCCCGACCGTCGCAGAACTCACAATCGTAGACACGATGCTAGAAGAATTTACCGCATCGATTAGACTCTGGTCTCGTCTCGACTGTCTCATAATAGTTGGCGGTGTCATTCCAAGTGTATTTTGGACAAAGCCACATGTAGTAAAATTGATGGTAGAGAGAAGTGGCGCAGATATTGAGAGAATTCCAGATTGCTTCAAAGATCTTAAGAGCTTGGAAGAGCTTTCTATATTCGGATGTCCAAAACTTGTATCACTACCAGAGTTTCCAAGGTCGCTCAAGGTACTATGGGTACACAACTGTGAATCACTGGAGACACTAGTAACTTTCCCTTTTGACTCTCAGATTGAAAAGCTCTATTTCACCGACTGCTTAAAATTAAAATTGGATGAAGCTGAAGCAAGGAGAATAATTGTCCAGCAGCGATCATGTCAGGCATTCTTACCAGGAAGAGAGATACCTGAAGAGTTCAATCACCGGGCTATAGGAAACTCCTTGACCATCAGTTCAAATGCCTTCTTCGGATTTAAGATGTGTGTCATGGTTTCCCATATATCAGAGATGGATAATGCTTTCGATGTAGAATTAATGTGCCGCATAAGCATAAACGGTTGCCCCACGGAGAATTGCATATTTTCTATTCCCATTAGAGTCCAATCCGAACATCTGGCTATATTTAAAACCGGAACTACTCTTAGGAAAGACGAACAGTTCAGCGAGATATTGTTTGAATTCAGCTGCTCATCCCAGGACTTGGCAATTGTTGAATGTGGTGTCCAGATCCTGCAGGTAGAAGCAACCAATTCAGAACTCCTGTCGGAAACCGACGATGGAAGTCTCTCTGATGAGAGCTTTGAGTTGGACGAATCACCAGTAGAGATCGTTGAGGATTTGCATGGGAGCCTTGAGTCATATGATGATGCATCACGACTAGAGACCACCCATGATGATTTATTTCCTCCCACTTTATTTTCCTTCGGATTTTGATTCCTAGTTTTTTATTTTGTATTTTTTTTTCCTTTCATAGTATGTCACATCATAGTATTTCTGTACTAGTTTTAAGACTCCAGTAATGTTATCTTGTTGTGATTGACTTGGCCATTACAAAATGTTCACTAGTTGTGTATGGACCTTAGCTATGTACTTCTCCAACCAAAATATCAGGGTGGTCGTAACCGAAACTCTGGAAGCTAATTCCAGTAGCAGTTTCATTACAACACATAGGAATAAGTGTTGATTCATCCTTTCTATTTTGTTGGGGAAAAGAACGACACAGCCAACCATCTCATCTTTCAATGCCGGTGTATCGAAAGAGATATGGAATCTGGTCTATAGATCTCATCGAGTTAGATATATCTTCCCGAAACACTCCACTAACACCAATCACAATTATGTATGGGATTATACCAGACACCATCAACAAGGTCTGCATATATAAGAGCATGTTTTCTTTTTTCTGAAGTAAAACGTTTTCCACAAAAAAGGGTAACAGCAAATCTATAATGCTAATTTTAGATCATAAAAGTTTTTCGAAATATTCTGTGTCACATAATGGTTTGAACAGCTCCTTCAACAAAACAAAATCAAAAGGTAAAACAGAATTCGAAAATAGCTGGCGTTTTAGCATATTATCATCATTCACCGAGAAACTGGCGTTTTTTAGCAGTGTTCATGTACGGTCTCAGAACCCATTCGACCTCTGCCTCATCTTGTTCCAATGTTCCTAATTTCACCTGCAAAGAAACAGCATTGATGTTAATGAACTAGATTGAATCTGCGATATACACAGAATAGACATAAAATATTTTCAAGATACATTTAACAAAACAAATACCATTTTGTAAAAAAAAAATTTTTAAAAAGTTTCAGGTCAGTTATGAAAACCGAGGACTCAAAACAGAATAAACCGAGTGCGTATTACCTGGTAGAGCCGCAACTCAAACCGAGGACCAATTTCTTTTAGCTCAATCGATTTCGGGCCTCCTTCTCCTTTATCATACACATGATTCCTATATACATATTATACACCCCCATAAGAATTTTCAAACAAGTAAACGACACAAAACAAAACATAGTTATCTAGAACTTAGTTACATTATGGAGAGAACTTGTATACCTGAATGAAATGTAATCAGATTCATTAGAAAAAGTAACTATGCGCTTTGCATCAAGTTTAGGAACTGGGAAGATGTGTTTTAAGATGTTCATAACTCTTTTACCCATCTGCCAAAAGATCAAACATGTTTCACATTAGAAACCAAAAAAAAGGAGTAAATCAAATCTACAAAACTCGTTTAAATTGCAATAAAGTAAGTGAAGTGTTCAACTAATATACAGACCTGGGTTGTAAAGCGTTCAAAAATGAGATGAGGATACTGCTCAGACATTTTACCCATTTCTTTCTTGGTTTGAATCTCATGTCTTGTTACCTAAAAACGAAAAGGGGTACTCTGGATTAAGCGAAGCAAAGCAAAGTATTTCAGAAAACACTAAAAAACTCAAAGAGGTACTTACCACATTAAGTAACTGAAAGTAGGCAGTAGGTCCGAACGGGAGATGAGAGATAATAAGACCGTCAGGCTTACCACGGTTCTCAGAAACAAATATCACATCAGTAAAATCATGAGAACGCGCAGTTTCAATAATCTCAGAAATGACCTGCACAAAGAAAAAACAAGTTCAAGTATTATGATCCCTAAAAAGATGTGTATTGTGTATTAAATAAAGGTCACTTAGTGATGGTTACTATTAGTCCACATATGAACAGGAAACAAGATGGTCCAAAAGGATTATTTATAGATACTTGCACTTTGTATGAATTACAAAAAGCCAGAAGAAGACACATACCTGACTACCACGATTCAGTCTACTGGCGTTAGGAAATACATTGTTCAATTCCTGCAAAAAGATTCCACTCAATTAAAATTTCAATCAAGAATGTTTTAAACATGTTATTCATTGACCAAAACTAAACTTTGCTGCTATACCTTGACGAATCGGGTAAGAGGAGCACTTGGATCCCTAGACGTAGTCAACAAAATCTTGGGTTCTTTCTCAGTTGCATTTGCGTATTCATCATCAATATGACTCCGCGGTACTATTTTCCACAAAGCATAATAGTTAGAGAAATAAAACAATAAAAAAATGTAATTGAACAAAAAAAAATACATATCACTACAACATAACCGCATTACTAAGTTTCGAACAGAACACATACAATAAGAAACATAATATAAACAAAAACAAACAGTAACTTTTTCGAACACTAAGCTTCTTACTAATGAATCCATATCAATAACTAGAAGAAACACGACACGAGTAGAATTATTTACCGGCAGTGTTCTGATCTTCGAGATCAATCTCCTGTCGAAGCTTGGCCTCCTCGTTACGGAGCTCAGTAGGAATCGGCTTCCCTTCTGTTTTACACATAAAACAAAGCAATCGAAATCAATGAACAGTGAGAGAAAAACCTTAATAGAGATTGTTAAACGAATCAGTCGGAACCTTGGAGGGCTTCTCTTATCTTGCGCTTCTTCTCGTAGATCTCACGCTCATCACCTTCCAAGTTCTTCCTGTAGAGATACTCTTTTCTCAACCTCACGTTCCTGCGCAACATCTTGATTCGTCGAGAGGGAGGGAGGAGAGGCTACGAAGAAACTCGTTTCCTTTGTGGTGTGGCGATTTAGGGTTTTAGGGAAAGGGGTTTCGGAGTGATGCAATGTGTTTGTTAGTCTATAAAAAAAAGGTGAAACGGATCGTAAGCTTCTTTGGGCCTTTTAGTATATGGGCCTTTAAAAGTTCAAAGTATAACAAATTTTAAAAAGGTGCCCTCACGCAGGATTGAACTACGGACCTTCAGTTTACAAGACTGACGCTCTACCACTGAGCTATAAGGGCCTCGCGCTATACTAATCACTGTAGCATTTATCGTTTTTTCTGCAAACCTGTAAAGCCAAACCTCAAAGCCTAATCACTGATTAAACAGACCAACTATGACGGTAGAAGAATGAATACTCGGTCTGTGATATAAGCTAATAAAACGTTGTATTCGTAACAAACTTAAGGCCCAATAGCTCTACTATTAACAAAAAGGTGCTTGGTTCAATTTTTTGGGTAAACTTAAAACATTATCTATCTTCTTTTTTTTAACAAAACATTAATTATCTTCTTTTTCTAACAAAACATTAACTATGAGGACTGACTCTGATATGAAGTATGAACTTACAAAGTTGCAATGTCTAACAAAACAGACAACCAAACCTATAAACACACACAAATTAACAGATTTGGAAAGATAGATTACAGTGTCTTTGAGCTAGTTTGTCTTTGTGGAGTAAGTAAGAAAAATTTAACACTCAAGCAGACAAGTTAAATGGAAGAATAACCATATATTAATTAGAGAAATAAAAATTACTTGGTTGCGTAAAGTCTTACGTTCCTGGAAAGAATAATTTGTGTAACATTTTTGTACAATTTATTTCTTAATTCCCTTAATTTGCACCTACAAAGACTTTTGCAGGTAGCTTTTGACCACTTTTTCAAGAGTGCTCTAGTTCTTATTAATTAATTAACTAAAGTCTACATTAAGTCTTAGTAAATAATCAATTCATACTTTATTCTTTATCTATTTGTTCGACAAGCTTTATTATATAGAATCTCTTCGAAATGCCAACTCCCTATTGGTTGGGAAATCAATCACTATTTTAATAAAATATTGAAAAGGGTAATGAGAAGATTCATCTAGCAAAAAAACACTTTGTAATAGTAATTTATTCGTTTCATCTCAACATTATAGGATCTTTGTTTGAAAATGAAAGTTAACCTAATATCTAAAACCAAGTGGTATGCTATTGGATGAAAATTCATTTTGGAGAAATATTATTATTATTATTATTATTATTATTATTATTATTTTGTGGAGAAATATTAGGGTTTGGAACATCTTACTTCGAACATCCTGGATAAAATACCAATCTATTGTTTTTTGTTTAAATGTAAACATAATATAGTTCAACTAAATGTAAAATGAAATCATTAATCAAAAAAGATTCCCGTAAAATATTAATTAGCACAAAGTATTGTAGCTTATCTTTTATTAGTCTGGCAAGCTTTTAAAACTATACTTTTATATGAAAAAGAGAGAACAAACAAGAGAAAAGTGGAATAAACGAGCAAAAAAAAACAATTTGCGGTAAAGAACGACCAAATTCCCTAGTCTTAATTCGCGTAAAGTTATATTTTGGCACCAATTTTTGACGTAAGACAGTTTTTTTTTTGTAAACTAGTAAGACAGTTTTTTTAACAAACATAAACATGTACGTATGCATATGCAAAATATAAATACGTAATTTAGACTCCTTTGCAGAGTAGTTGTATTGCATGTGTGTATACAAAAATTTTGAAAAGGAAGTCTGCAAAAAAAAAAAAACATAAATGGTCTTTTAACCGCAATATCAAAAACTCACAAATCAACCCACAAAACATTAGTATAAATATTTAACAGAAATTGATATTAAGTCATTTTGTCACTAAATTTAAGACAAAATAATATGTGATCAAAATTATGTCAAATATTTAAATGAATATTTAACAGAAATTAAAATTAAGTCGTTTTGTCACTAAATTTAAGACAAAATAATATGTAATCAAAATTATTTGATCCCTCCACGGCTCCACCTCTCTTAGGGTATAATTGGTAATGGATGTAGGTGCTGTCTAGAGCACCATTTATTTCTAAAATGCCAAATTTACAATAATCAAGTTTTAATGACTTTTTAAAAATCACAGCTTCGGAAATAATCTAAGCTCTGTAAATGTTTTTTTAAAGCCAAATATTCAAATCAATTTTTTTGAGCTTTCCACAAAATCTACAGCAATAAAATCTAAAGCCAAAGTAAAAAGTCTACAAATTTTTTCTACAGCTTAAATTTTAAAGCTACAGTCATTACCAATCTGACTCTTACAATCAAAACAAGGCTCTGACCATTTAAACTAATGAATTATCGAAAAAAAAATATTTATATAATATCAGTAATCAATTACCATTGTTTTATTATTTGCTTTTGACTTCAACATCACCATTTTTTAATAAGAATGTGAATATCATTAATACTAATGAAATGTTTTTTTCAACAATGAAATGCTTGATTCAAAGAACCTTGAAGAACAATGTTCTTGAATCTAAGTTGTTAAATGTAGCGAAAAGTCTAGGAAAATCACCCCAAAAATAGTTCTTCCAAAAACAAAGTTGTAGGTCAGAAAGAGGAGAAAAATCTAATTTCAATCCGACTTTGAAGCTAAGTTTAGAGATGAAACTAAAGCTTTAATAACTCTCTGCAATGCAAAGGCTAGTCACCGATGAAAAGATAACTAGAGCAAACTGAAAAATCAAACAACCATCATAAAACTTATAGACATTTATTGAATGGTCTTCAAAGAACAAGCGGAAACTTGATCATCACACCATGGCAGCACTGGGTCTATTGTTCCGAATGTCTCTGAAATGTGATGTCAGAGAGGATCTGTTCATAACTTCATATTAATGGATTGGTTTTACGGATCTACTGTTTTCAAGATGTGGGAGAAGGGTAAAAAACAAAGATGTGGGAGGTTTTTTGCTCGCTATATTTTTTTTCCAACTAAAACTTAGTTTTGTTTTTTTTGTCTTTTTTTCCAAAACTATAATTAAAATTTTGTATAAAATGAACTAAAATTTAGTAAATTATATACACATTATAAGAAATATAAAACTGCAAGAACATTTTTAAATTAATTATTACTAATTACAATCCAAATCGATCTACGATATAAGCAAAAACTAAAATTAAATATATATTTTATTATGATAAAATTTTATACAAAATTAATCACGTACTTTAAAATTATAGATCAGAATCTAATATTAATTTAAACTTAAATTTTAGATATTCTATGGCGAGTTGTGTTAATGGATCCTTCTGCAGATATTGTATGGAAATTCGTGACTGAGTAGATACAATTAATTGTTAAACGAAAGAGAGTACGGTTAAAGCTGTTTGGAATCATTTTGGACTCTCCATAGATTCCCTCTGCCACTAAGTCTGAATGTTTTGGAAAGACACATTTCCACTCTCTAGTATTTTTCGCCAGATAACAAGGATGGACAGGTGAACAAAATAAAAAAAAACTCAAGGATGGACGCGAATCAAATGCTACCATAATTTACAGTATTTGAGATTTACTTCGTTTTTTATAAATATCTAATTTTCTGATTTTTTTTTCTTTGGAAAAATATGGATATACAGTTTTTATATATTTAAAAAATTATAGATATTTGAGAATATTTACGAATATTTAAATTTAGAATAAACCATACAAGTCTGTTTTTAAAATATATATGACATAATATATAATAAAGACTATTGAAACTATATGTTTTATAAAAAAATTAAAGATAACTGAATGTTCTTATAAAACATAAAATCTTAGAAGAATTATAGTTTTTATAAAGATTTTATATTCATTTCTTAACTTAATACTTCTATAAGTAATTTTATAAATAAAAATAATAAACTTATATGTTCATATAGTAGTTATATAAAATTATACATATAAACTTCTATATTTAGTGGTACATATACAATATTGTATAAAAGTTGAAACGAGCATATATCTGACTCTGAAATTTTAATATTTATTATTTATTTATTTTTAACAGATATTAATTTTTAATATTTGGTTTACTTCTAATACTTACGGATATTGAGATTTTTTTGGATTGAATAGAAACAAATAAGAAATCAAATCAAAATTAACGAATAAAATGACCAACCCTGAAAAAAAATCTTAAAAGGTTTCTGATTACTTCCTATTAGTAAGTAATTAGTCTTAGACCATAAGTATCGTAGGGTCTTCAGAAGGTTTTACAAACAAAAAAAATATGTGAGCCCCACAATTTATCCAAAAATCGGTAACAGAAGTCATGAATTAATGATCGATTTCAGTGGGTTTTTTATACTGTTCGTAGGTTCCACTAACATGTGGCGGCCCGTGATTGATTCTTCTTTTTTCAGACCAAAAAAAACAAAAGAAAAATTAAGAAACCCTTTATGTTACTTACTTATTGATAATCATGCTCTTATGCTTTTGTGTTTAGTCAATCCTCTATAATACGCACAATAAATGAAATTTTATCAATGATGACAATGACTTATGGTGCCTTTGTCCCTCAAGTGTAAAGTGTTATTTATTTAGTAACAATAATATAAATTTTAATTGACACAAACAAAATAAACTATCATGATTAACCCGAGTTCTTAGAGTGAATTTCTTAGTGGTAGTTAAGAAATTGTTCCTTAATTTTTAACTAAAAAAGTTAAGAAACCGTTTTTTAAATAAGGACTTATAAGAATCGGTTCTTCGCTTTTTAGTTAAAAGTTAAGAAACATTTTTTTAAATTCCGCCAAAAACATGTTTATTGGAGGTTCTTAGGGTGAGATTTTTAGCAGAATATAAAAACATGTCTCTTAACATGACATTCCATCCGTCTCCGATGTACAAATTGTGTAAAGTACCTGCTTTTGGGATTCTTATAGTGTTTGCTCTGTAAAAAGCAAGAAGTTTCGCAATTTCCGCAAAGGTGACCAGTTATCATCCCAAAAAAATCTCTTTTCCATTTCCATCTTTAACCGAGTCATAGGCAATGTCCCAAAACTTTAGCAGTTTGTTAGATAGAGAACAAGAGGTATTTTTGCTTCTGTTTTGCTGACCAGTAGTTGCTAATAGAGCCATTTAGCAACTGATTATTTGATAGAACAAAAATTTAATTGGGAATATGTGATCCCATCCGTGATGAGTGATGACTTACCTCTACTCCTTGCATGCATCTCTCAGTACCAAGAGACAATATCCTCGTCTCACCTATATGTTTGCTCACTTAGAATTAACCTATCCAATTCTTGAAAGAGTATTACAATCAAAAGTTCAGAACAATGCATACCACAAATCGTGTAAGAAAATTGTTTTGAATGAATGAAAAATATTTTCTGTGTAAATCATATTTTGGCTTGTCCATTTGCTTTAGGCCTAGCCGCCTTGGCAACATTTTGTCTGTTCATCTAAATTAATTTACTTTGTCACCACTTGGTTATTATAAAGGGTCAAGCACATCACATAATTAGCAAAGCCCATTCAACGTCTCCCTGCAATGTATTTTTTAATTTTACTTTGGCGGCTATTTTTGAGAAATTCTTTGGTTCACCCCTAGAGTGAACTTTTAGGTTCACCCAGCCAATAGGATTTTGTTATTTCATATTCAATATCTTTTAAAAAAGGAAATAAAATATTGTCAAGTTTTATTATATTTTTAAAATAAAAATAAAAATAAATAAAAATAAAAATAATTGCAAACAAAAACACGTTAAAAATATACTTTTAATACCGTCAACCAACACTAAACCCTAAATCCTAAATCCTAAACCCTTAGATAAACTTTAAACCTTGGTTTATCCAAAACACTTGGATAAATTCTAAATCCTAGAGTTTAGGATTTATCCAAGGATTTAGGGTTTAGTATTTAGGGTTTAGTATTTAGGGTTTAGAGTTTAGGGTTTAGTATTTAGGGTTTAGGGTTTAGTGTTTTGCCGATTTTACATAGCCGGACATGAGATTTTCACCTCATACGGAAGACAATACCAAATGCAATTTTTCAACTTTTATATTTTCATATGAAAAAGTCATAAGAAGAATTAACAAGAATCTTAACATGTTTACCAAAAAAAAAAAGAATTAACAAGAAGAAAAAGAGAGATCGAAGGCTAGTGCGAAAAAAATAACAATACGATCTGCTAATTGATAAACAACTTGAGATACCATCATATTATTCTCCAGCAAGTGTTTTTCTTAATAAGAGGAAAATTAAACTTTAGCTGTTTGCATCTACTTTTAAAAAGGTAGTTCAATATATATAATTTTAGAAGTTTATTTGAAAATCAAATGGAGAACATAAGTATATATCCAAGTTGGTTATGAGGATCCGGTTGGTAACTTATCCGGCTTATTCCGGACACAAACAAACACGAATAAAAGAAAATTGATAATGATGTATGGTTTGTAAAGTTAAAAAAATGTGATGTATGGTTTGTGAAAAAGATAAATATAGAAATAACTTAATATTTCTGTAATTTTCGTTAATTAAACACCTAAAAATGACGAACCAGCACAGAATTTAATCTTAAATATATAGAATACGTCAAAAAAAAATTAAGTACGTAAATTCTGAAACCTAAATATGTGGATCTAACTACAGTGGATATTTTGACCGATTAGTTGTAGTATAAGTTACTTTGATTAACTAATGTATTCATAGAATGATGCTGGTTTACTCTATATTTCATTAGAAAACATAAAACTATTTCAAAAAGTAAATATATCGATGTTCGATTGCAAGAACATATTCCATATGAGGCATCAGCTTTCCTTTTTAGGTAACCAATTATTTCGAAAGCAGGTACTACATAGAGCCAGAATTTGCAAGTTGATAATTTTGAAACTTGTTTGTATATTGTCAACATATCGTATTAGATTAGAATAGATGATAGCCAAAGGATATATATATATTTTTTTTTTTTTTACGAAGCCAAACGTTAATACAAATATTGTATATGTTTTGATTGTTTCGATTTGTAATTTATAATATTAAATATTTTTGATGAAATATACCGTTTTGAATATGTGCAACTATAGCAAAACAAGACTCAACGAAACAAATATGAAAACTCAAAAAAATTTAAATTTTAACACACAAATTTAACTTAAATATCGATTGAAAATTGAACATAGGTTTAAGAATATTTTGAAATATAATGCTCCTGCTTTGACCCATATAGCTGCTTGTTTTAACTACGTCAAAAATAATTAACCTCTCGAAAAGAAATGGTTATATATTAGTTCAAATTTCTATTTTCCATAAAAGGATCTTTTCAATGTCAAATGATTTGAAATCTACAACCTTCATTTAAATACGTGCACGTAGTTTATAAAACTATTTTCAGTTTTAAACAACAGAAAGGCCATTTTAAAATGTTCAACTTATTCTTACAAAAATTAGCAAATCAATTCTCAAAAAAAATCTTTAAAGAAATTAAATATGCACTATAAATTTAACGTTGATGTCTGTTTAATCAACTGATCACTGTACGAAAACTAGTGGACCAGACAAACTTACATTTTATATTTGAATTGTGTTCCTCACTTCCTCTAAGCTATTAATGATTGCATAACACAGTCGCACACAACACAATACATACCAACATGACGATAGAGGATCTTGACTACTGTCAATGATTCGGACCATTAATATATTAATCTTCTCATGATAAATAACTAAAGATTATATAAAGGGGGGTGTATTCAACCGAGAGTTTCAGGTGATTTGTATTAAAATGACAAATCCACTGTTATTCAAACATGAATTTTAAAAACTCATTTAAAATCCACTGTTATTGAACTTGACAAATATTTTAAGTTGTGAGATTTTAAAGTTTTGAGGTGATTTTAGGGTGTTTGGGTGGAGTTTCTTAGTTAAAAAAATTAAAACTCAAATCTCATTGTTTTAGGTGATATTCTAGAGTAGTTTAACAAAACCCACCTAAATTTCTCCAACTTATTAAAATCATCTAAAACTCTATCAAAAATTAAATCACATCAAATGTTAAATTGAATACATCCCCTAAATGTTTGGTAGTCCACTAATTCAAAAGTGATTCAATTAACTACATCATTTCACCGAAGAATCTTCTTACAAGGGTCAAATATTTCTCCAAAGGCGATACAGATGTTTAGACTTTCTATATATTCACATAAAGGCAATTGAAAAACAGTATATATTAATAAAAGTAAAACAATGAAAAAGATACAATACCACTATCGCTAAGTGACTAGTTAAACCACAATTTTATTCTACCAAAATAAATCATATTTTGTAATTATTACTGTTGTTTATAAAGAACTTGAATTGTTTTTCTGGTGTAGCACTATACAATAGTGTCATAAATCGCATAGTTTTTGTTCTTGATGTAAGTGAGAATCAAAAATAAATATCCATTATATGACTCGATTTGATTCCATTCCATTATAAAATTAAGTCGGAAAATATAATATTCAGCTCTTCTTTTTCTTCGGACAGATATGCTTTCACCAGAAGGAAGTTGTGTATTGCACTTGTCGTTGAGGCTGAGACTGACATTCCACAAAACTACTCATAAAAGCTTCTTCTTCCTCATGCAACCCATCCAAATTCTGCCCCACAAGTTCATAAGAAATAATTCTTAGATTGTTATTAACTTAAAAGCTCAATTCAAATACAACCTTTGTGTAAAAAAAAATAATGTAGTTAAGGAGAAAAGAAAGTTATGTAGTTTGGCAATAAATTACCCAAAGGTCGTCGTCTTCTTGTATAGTGAAAGAAGAAGCAATCTTGGGGTTCTCTAAAACTTCGTCGTTACGTGCAAACCTGCCACGTACTCTCGGTCTGTTGTCCGCCAACGTTTTCCGGCATGCATACTTCAAATAACATTTCATTTAAATAAACTAATTATAACCATGCAACTAAAAATATCCCATAGTTTGAAATGTGTAAACGTTTAGTGAATATACCTTAATGGTTTTGGTGAAGTTTCTTTGCGTTCGTTTAGCTCTATACTTTGAAATCTTCTCTTTACGTTCTTCCGCACCGTAACGCCCCACCTTCAAACCCTGTTCTTCGCCGGGAAACGGCGTCGTCCATGAGCTCTCCGCACCTAAAGGACTCGAGTAC
Organism: Raphanus sativus; assembly: GCF_000801105.2. Taxonomy (NCBI): domain Eukaryota; kingdom Viridiplantae; phylum Streptophyta; class Magnoliopsida; order Brassicales; family Brassicaceae; genus Raphanus; species Raphanus sativus. The sequence continues at coordinate 28,382,597 of NC_079519.1, read as the reverse complement.
GATCGTTGCCCCGTAGTATCCATTCTCGGATTCTTTAAAAATACACAAAAAGTTACTCTCTTTGTTTTAGAGGTAAAATTACAGAGGAAAACAGTAAACTGATACCTGCAAATCTCCAGTGCTGCAGACACGTCGCATGTGATCGGAGAGGAAAGAGTTTTCCGGCGAGCTTAAGAGATTCTGATTCGGAAAACTGGATGAATCTTCTATGACTGAAGAGTTAAACAGAGGATGCTCTGTCTTGACGGGGTCGAAGCTTTCGAAACTGGGGAACGTGTTAGTGTGGGAGAGGTTAAGGGTTTGGAGTTGAGAGAGTGGAGGAGATAAAGAGAGGAGATGATGAGTCGTAGGGGTAAAGTTGTCAAAGAAATTAAGATATGGATCATCTATAGGATTGAGATAAGGATTTTTGCAAAAGAGATCTGTTGTTGTTGTCGTGTCGGAAGAAAACATATCTGGTTCAGTACTACTTGAATGGTGGCAAATTGAGGAAGAAGATGAAGACCCATCAAAGATATAAAGCTCAGAATCCATTCTTTTTTTTTCTTAACAAACTCTAGATTTTTCAATGAAGAAAAGGAAGAAGACAGCAAAACACTTCAAACTTTTGGGTTATGTTCTGTCTTCTTTTTTTGGTTTGTTTCTATAATTGAATTGACCAAATGAAACGGTTACAGAGAGCACAAGTGACACTCGTGATCTTTGTTTTTGAAAAATCACCAGAATCCAAAAGTGGCAAAAAGAAAAAAATTAATGTAAATTTGGACCTTTTCCGAGAAAGTGTTTTCCTTCCTTTCTTGGTTTAGTTTCTGGTTTCAGAACCAAGACATGACAGGTCCAGTTTATTTGGTCTGCTGGTTTATATAGTGGACAAAAATGTGAATTTGACAAATAAGCCCTCGTTTTTTATATTTATAAATTAATCCGTCTATATTTTCTTTTGAATTACACAAAAGGAATGCAATGATAAAATGAAAACCCCATCCCCATGCACCAATCGTCATGATACTTTGTAAATTCATTACTCAAAATGATTGTTTTGGTTACGAGTAACTTGCAGGCTTGCAGCCATAATCTGATTTGACAGAAGTCTTCAGTGGCGTACCTCAAAACCACTGTTCACTCATGACTTGAGAGGAGATGGCTCTATAACAATTAACAAACCTTAATACATGCCGATAGAAGAAATCGACCGAAGCGAGACAATGAGGCAAGAACAGTGACAGCAGCGATGCATTAGATATTTTGGCGGTTTTCAGATCTCAGATCCGAATGCAATTGGCGACTAACAAGACACCCAAAACCTCTTAAATAAGCATACTTGTCATGTTTCGCCGGAGCTCTGAAAAAAAAATAGAGACGTCTCTGATTTTGGACGATTCAAAGAATCAAGAAATACCATGCAAGAAAAAAAAGACAAAAAGAAAGCAACATATGGTTGAGGTGAAGAGGAAGATGGATTCGTCGGCAGGTTCGTGAACCCTTTCACAACACCAATCGGCACCAGATAAAATAGGTGACACAGAAATTTGAACTCAAGACTAAAAGAAAAATCTTGGGACAGTTTTTATTTTTTTATGAGATTTTTCTCCGTGCTAATCTCAGATATATATATTGAATTGATCATAGATCAATTAGTAGTTTTTTTAACCACTACCAATCAGTTAGTAGATTAGAATGGTATTTAAAGAACAAAATAAGATGTTACATATATGTTTAGTTTTGCATATTTTAGATGTTCAAGTTGATTCTCTAGCCAAAAGAACATAAACACAAGGTTATATGTTATCCATATGTTATAATTTGTCATACAGTAACAGTTTTTCAGGATAATTGTTACCTAAATTTACTTTAATATATAAATTTGTTAGTGATAAAAATCTAAATTAATAAAATAATAAACTTCTTGGTTAGTATACACATTGGTTAGAACTGTTTTCTATAAATTACTGTAGTTTTAAATGTAAAATATTCCAAAATATTGTCGATAAATACATCACTAAACCAAATTATTCAGTGTCGAGAATCTTTGATAGGAATTCTCTCTCTCATGTTTTTAATATACAGTCTACTTAAGAGTATTAGGCATGACATGAGCAAAAAGCAAGAACTGAATGAAAACTTTTGAGTCGTACTGCTACTACTAGAGAAACAAATAGAATCTAATTCTACCACTGTTGCCGCTACCACCGCTGATGAAAAACTGTAAATAAAAAAATAATTGTACTAAGATATAATGTGGAATATACTTTTGAGATTAAAATTGAAGCAAGCTATCAAAATTTCATGGAACCTTTATTATAGTGGTTTATGCTAATTTAATTAGTTGACGAAAACAGTTAATCCAAATGAATAAAAGTAAACATATATTTTTATTTTCACTAGGGATGGTATTTTGGTTTGATTCGGTTTGGTTTATTTGGGTCTAAGATAACTACAACCAAAATACAACCAAAGTTAGTTTTGTTTTGTTAGGGTTGAGTTTGGTTTTATTTGTATTTGGTTCGGTTTAGTTCAATTTTGTTTTAGTTATTCAGTTTAGCCAAGTTGGTTTTAGTTTTACTTTAATTCGATTATAAAAATTTAAATTATAAAACATAAAATAAATCATATTTTGACATTAGTTAGTAATTTTCATATTTAAACATAAATCCAAATATCACTATAAAAATATAGAACATGTAATTCAATAATTTAATATTATTATTTCTGAATCTAGTGTATACGATTCATGTTATTTTATTTTATTATTAGTTATGTCTCTTCTATTCATTTAAAAATAAAATATATAAATTTATGTCTAATTTTTTAGCTTAAATGGTTAAATATCTTTAATCTTAAAATTATTAGTATATTTAGTTAATTTAGTTATATAAACACTTTGGTTTTTCAATTCGGTTTGATTTGAAACTAAACTAAACCGCACCATTTGGGTTGATAAAATCTTTAACCAAATAGTTTAGAAAATTATTGTTGTTTGTGTTTGGCTTAGTTGGTTTCATTTAGTTTTCTTTGCCAATCCTTAATTTACGCTATATAAAAATATTCAAAAAACAGAGAGTGAGTATCAGATTTGGTACAATGCAAAAGAGACAATACATGTTCCTCCAAAGGCATAGATCGTTGAAGAACCACAAGACTTATGCTTGGGTTATATTTGTATGGTGGATGGTTCATGGATCTTTACAGCATAATTCAGTGAAAGTGGATGGATATAGAAGGATAGCATGGAAAAAATCTAACTTATAAGAACGCGAAACTTAAGAAGGAGTAAGTCGGCATTGCACTCAAAACTGAAAATGCTAAGATGGGCAATAGATAATATGCTATAACATTCGACTTATCAGACTTTTGGAACAAATTGCAAAGACATAGCTGCAATGATAAAGAACCCACAAATTTGGCCAAAATTCTCAATAGAGATGGAGGTCATTCAAACTCTCCATGTCTATTGATGGAGGTCATTCAAACTCTCCATGTTTATTTTCTGGACTTCAAGATCTCTTACATTCTAAGGATGCATAACGAAATTGTTAATTCGTTAGTTAGAATTACTCGCTCATTTTATAAAAAAAAATATTTTATTGGTTGTTTTATTTTGGTTTGGTTATCTAGACCACCTCAAGTCTAAATAGTAGAATAATTTGTTGGCCGAAAAAAATATTCTAAAACTAAAGTGATGATCTAAAATAATAATGATGATGATTGATGCATATATGCTACATTGCCAGTATGTGTAATTGTATGTTAGTGGGCCGAAATGTTTTTAGTCCACAAAAATTATAGCGGAAGTAGAAAGATAACCAAAGTGAAAAATTGTTTCAAGAGGCAAACAAAGTAGACACTTGTAAATTTTAAGTTGAATCTTCTCTGTCTCACCCTTTTGCGTGTGTGTACGGTGTGTCTGTGGCCACTAATGTAGTAAAAGCAGAGTGCGTTGGTAAGGAAGAGCAGAAACAGAGAAAGAGGGAGAGATCTTATCCATGGCAGCTATTCCTAGTCTCCAAGCAATTCATCTCAAACTCGGGAGGCGTGGCAGCATCCAATGTGGGATCTCGGAGCCGAGCGGAGAGCCAGCTCCTATAGGGCATAAGACTAGATACAACGATGGCTTAGCTGAGAGAGTGTTCATGGGACTGTTCGCCAGAAAGATGGACAAGTTTGGTGGCTCGAAGAAGAAGACTGAGGTGAAGGAGAAAGGGTTTTGGGACTACGACTACGAGAGCTTCGTTGAGGTTTCAAAGAGAGTGATGCAAGGAAGATCTAGGACACAGCAGCAAGAGGTTGTGAGAGAGGTTCTTCTCTCCATGCTTCCTCCTGGCGCTCCTGAACAGTTTAGAAAGCTCTTCCCACCGACGAAATGGGCTGCGGAGTTCAATGCAGCTCTTACGGTGCCTTTCTTTCATTGGTTGGTTGGTCCTTCTCAGGTCATAGAAGTGGAAGTGAATGGTGTGAAACAGAGAAGCGGCGTTCGTATAAAGAAATGCAGGTATGCTATATGACTATTACTTGTTCTTTGTATTGGTTTCAAAATTGTCACAGACTTGCTTTTGAAGGTACCTGGAGAACAGTGGGTGTGTAGGAATGTGTGTGAATATGTGTAAGATCCCAACACAAGATTTCTTTACCAATGAGTTTGGCCTCCCACTCACCATGAACCCAAGTAAGTAATCTCTTTCCTCCTCTTCTACATTGGAGGGTTTGCTTACATAACTGCACATTTTATCCACTTTCTGTTGTAGATTTTGAGGATATGAGTTGCGAGATGATATATGGGCAAGCGCCTCCTGCCTTTGAGGATGATCCAGCCACCAAAAATCCTTGTCTAGCAGACATATGTACGTCTTGAAAAGTCTCAAATTGAATTAGATGTAGCTGGTATGTAATTTAAACTAACACATGATGATGTTGCCTGCCTACCTGCATGCAGGTTCTATGTCCAATCCAAGCTCGCCAATCTGCCCTAAACTACAAGCATGAAAGGGACTGGATCAGCCAGATGTGTTATTTACAAGAGATATACATTTACATACTTTTTTTACAAACACATACAGATAAAAGTCAACAATGTATAGAGTCTTGATACTAGTTAGTATTCTGTGTTACTATTCTAGTTGAGTTGTGAAAGTTTATGATATACATACACTTAAGCTTATTCATCTCCACCGCCTCTCTCTCTCTCCAGGTTTCCGTGAAGGGTATTTTCTGATTTAATTCATCTAGCTAGGGTGTACATAACTGAACAGGTAAAGCATTAATATTTAAATGGACCACACGTAAGAGTACAAACAGAATGAAAAAAAAGAGTGTGACTGGGAGGTGATTCATTGAAAGCACATGGAAGTTGGTTGGCCCAACAAACAATCACAGACATTAAACTGTTACTGTTAGTTACCTAAAGAGTAAGATACCCTTGTGTTTCTGCCCACTTTTCTTACTCTCTAAAGATAGCAGCTAACTTTGAGGGTCAAGAGAGAGAAAGAATGATTAGAGCTGATAAAACATGTGATGAGTCTTTCAGCTTTACAACACACTTCCATCTTCTAAAGTGATAATAGATCAACCCACTTTCTATTTCCTTTTTTCCTTTATACTCAATACATTGTTTAGAAGAAAAAAAAAAGACATCTCACCACCTGCTTTTACAGCTAAAGCTTAGATATGAAGATGGGGAGGAGTCATGAAACGATGATGACCAGAATCCCCACTTCAGATCCTCAAGATACCACCACTTCAGATATAATGGACTCAGTCTGGAAGCTTTATGACAACCCTTACTACTGTTGTTCACAGCAGTCTCAACAGCATCAACAACAACAACGCAAGTCTTTTATTTGGGATCTGAATTTCATAAGGGTCTTCATGGAGTCTGAACTAGAGAAAGCTCGAGCCGAGATCAAGGGGCTGAAGGCAGAGCTGGACTACGAGAGAAAAGCTAGAAGACGGGCGGAGATGATGAACATGAGGCTGGCCAAAGATGTGGAGGAGGAGAGGAAGGGTAGAGAAGCTGAGGAGATGCAATACAAGCGGCTCTTAAAGGAGAGATCGTCTGAGAAAGCAGAGATGGTTAGGATGAGACAAGAGGTTGAGGAAGAGAGACAGATGCATAGGTTGGCAGATGTTTTGAGGGAAGAGAGAGTTCAGATGAAGCTGTCGGATGCTAGGCTTTTCTTGGAGGAGAAGCTATCTGAGTTAGAGGAGTCCAATAAAGAAAAGGACAAGGAGAGGAACATGATCATGAAAACAAAGATACTGGATAGAGCGAGTAGTACACCTGCGAGTAGGTGTGAGAATCCACACATAAAGAGAGGGATCAAAGGGTTTGTGGAGTTCCCTAGAGTTATGAGAGCAATAAGATCAAAAAGTGAGAAATGGGGTTCGAAGATCGAGGGCCAAAAGGTTCAGCTCAAGACTCTTCTCAGACAAAAGACCACTCCAAGATGTGCTTCTGTTCACTCATCTGTTTGATACTGTAAAAGCTTAGATTCCCTCTCATTTGTACCTGAATAATCTATATCTAAGCTGGAAACTGTACTTTAAGAACACTCTTTGTTTGTACTAATATTCAGTGGATTTTGCACCATGAAGCTAATTAGACTTTGTTTTTTTTTTCTTTCATTTTCTCCATTTTTCATTTTACTTCAAATATTGATACTTACCATTTGAAATGTAAAGCATATGTTTATAGTCTAATTAGCTTCATGTTCGGAATCAAACTAGCAAATACTGAATAAATTTGAACTTGCTTCGGTGGTTACGGTATTGGATGATTCAGTGAATTAGAGACAATCACTACAAGAAAACAAATATTTAACGAGGGCTAATTTCCTCGTTAATTCCTCGTAAAAGGAAGTTTACGAGGAATTAACGAGGAAATGGGTTTCGTCGTTTATCGTCCGTCGTAACACACATTTCGTCGCCATTTCCTCGTAAAGTAGCGAGACAACCATTTCCTCGTAAAAACGAAGTAAAGATTTCGTCGTAAGTTCCTCGCCGCATTTCCTCGTAAAATCCTCGCGGGCTTTCCTCGTAGAAACCACGCGATGCATTCGTCGTTACTTACACGTAATTTCCTTGAAAAGAAATCCTCGTAAATTTGATGTAACTTCCTTGAAATATATTCCTCGTAAACTCCACGTAGATTCCTTGAAAAGCTTTTCTCGTAAATACCTCGTAAAATATTCCTCGTAAATTCCTCGGTTAGCTTTCGACGTAAATAACTCGTATAATGCGAATTTTTGAATTAATAAATAATATTGATAAATTTAATAATTATTAATTTAATTTAGTAAAAATATTTATATATTTGTGGTTTATAAATAAATTTTAAATAAAATTCAAATGCAACAAAATATTTTATATATAAATAAGTTTTGGATTTTATAATACATAAATCGAAAAAAACTAAGGCCCGTTCATCGCCTCGTAGAATTCCTTGCTCCTCCTCATAACATCCTCCTCGTCATGTGTGCCCGATGACTCGCCTGGAATGGGATTTTGTTGTTTCATGTTCCTCAACAAAGTTTCTCATTCCGGATTTGTGGCCGCTATAACGTCGATGAAGGCCTCGAGTCCACTCACACGGAACCGCCGGCACCTGAAGAAGAACCTGGAGGGTCTAACTGACTACCAGGCTCACCGAACATGTCTCTGTAGTGAGCAGTAAGCATGTTCTTGCGAACCTGCAAAATATATTTTTTGAGTTTATGATCATCAATAATAAAAAATCTATCATCAATAATTTAAAAATCTATCTAACGAACATAAATTCCATAAACCTATCTAAATTCCCTAAACTAACCACCTAATATACTAAACTAATTATGGGGAGCGAGGAAATTACCATTTCGAAGGAGAGAGGAATGGGAGAGGAGTTGGAGAGGAAATGGGGAGGAATTGGAGAGGAAGTTGGGACGAATGGAGAGTGTGAGGTTTGGGTTGTATATATAACTTACGAAGGCGTCGCAATTTCCTTGTAGCTTTACGAGGAATTAATGAGGCCCGTCTTTTATTTCCTCGTAAAATCCTCGTAAACTTACGAGGAAATTGCGAGGCCCGTCCCAAATCCAACGACGAATAAGCGAGGCCCGTCTTTCTGGTCCTCGTAAATGCCTCGTAAATTACGAGTTTTTAACGAGGTAAATTTCTAAACCTCTAAAATCAGAAACCCAAACCCCAAACCCTAAACCCCATCTTTCTTATATTCTACTTCATATATTACAAACATATCTTCCTTTTAACCTCAATATCTTCTTAACATTTCAAAACTCAAAATTTAAAACCACAATTCTTTAACTTCTAATATCAATCTCTTCTTTCTAATATAACTTTATACAAAATCAAATTATTTATTTAAATTTTCTATTTTGCAACAAAAATATAATCTTTTGAAGATTTGAAAATATAATCTTCTTAACATTTCAAAACTCAAATTTTAAAACCAAAATTCTTTAACTTCTAATATCAATCTCTTCTTTCTAATATAAACTTATACAAAATCAAATTATTTATTTTGCAACAAAAATATAATCTTTTGAATATTTGAAAATATAATCTTTTCAAAATTATAAATTATTAATGGGGTTTGGAGTTTGGGATTTAGACAAAATAGAAGAAAGATGGGGTTTGGGGTTTATGGTTTAGGGGTTTAGACAAAATATCTCGTTAAAACCTCGTAAACCACGAGGAAATTACGAGGAAATAAAAGACGGGCCTCGGTAATTCCACGTAAGCTTACGAGGCATTTACGACGATTTCGTCTTACGTGGAATTAACGAGGCTCACATTTTTTTTTTCGTCGTTATTTCCTCGTTAACTACGAGGAATTAACGAGGTATGCTTTCTAAACGCCTAAAATCTAAAACCCCAAACCACAAACACCATCTTTCTTATCTTCTACTCTTCATTCCAAATTTCAAAACTCAAAATTTAAAACCACAATTCTTTAACTTCTAATATCAATCTCTTCTTTCTAATATAAACTTATACAAAATCAAATTATTTATTTTGCAAAAAAAATATAATCTTTTGAAGATTTGAAAATATAATCTTTTGAGAATTATAAAATTATTAATGGGGTTTGGAGTTTAGGATTTAGACAAAATAGAAGAAAGATGGGGTTTGGGGTTTAGGGTTTAGGGGTTTAGACAAAATATCTCGTTAAAACCTCGTAAACCTACGAGGAAATTACGAGGAAATAAAAGACGGGTCTCGGTAATTCCACGTAAGCTTACGAGGCCTTTACGACGATTTCGTCTTACGTGGAATTAACGAGGCTCACATTTTTTTTCGTCGTTATTTCCTCGTTAACTACGAGGAATCAACAAGGTATGATTTCTAAACGCCTAAAATCTAAAACCCCAAACCACAAACACCATCTTTCTTATCTTCTACTCTTCATTCCAAATTTCAAAACTCAAAATTTAAAACCACAATTCTTTAACTTCTAATATCAATCTCTTCTTTCTAATATAAACTTATACAAAATCAAATTATTTATTTTGCAACAAAAATATAATCTTTTGAAGATTTGAAAATATAATCTTTTGAAAATGATAAAATATAATTTTTGAAAATTATAAAATTATTAATGGGGTTTGGAGTTTGGGCTTTAGACAAAATAGAAGAAAGATGGGGTTTGGGGTTTAGGGTTTAGGGGTTTAGACAAAATATCTCGTTAAAACCTCGTAAACCAACGAGGAAATTACGAAGAAATAAACGACGGGCCTCGGTAATTCCACGTAAGCGTACGAGGTCTTTACGACGATTTCATCTTACGTAGAATTAACGAGGCTCGCATTTGCTTTTTTTTTATTTTCGTCGTTATTTCCTCGTTAACTACGAGGAATTAACGAGGTATGCTTTCTAAACGCCTAAAATCTAAAACCCCAAACCACAAACACCATCTTTCTTATCTTCTACTCTTCATTCCAAATTTCAAAACTCAAAATTTAAAACCACAATTCTTTAACTTCTAATATCAATCTCTTCTTTCTAATATAAACTTATACAAAATCAAATTATTTATTTTGCAACAAAAATACAATCTTTTGAAGATTTGAAAATATAATATTTTGAAAATTATAAAATTATTAATGGGGTTTGGAGTTTGGGATTTAGACAAAATAGAAGAAAGATGGGATTTGGGGTTTAGGGGTTAGGGGTTTAGACAAAATATCTCGTTAAAACCTCGTAAACCCACGAAGAAATTACGAGGAAATAAACGATGTTGGTGTGTTTAAAATCTAAAACCCCAAACCACAAATACCATATTTCTTATCTTCTACTCTTCATTCCAAACCTCAAACCTCAATATTGGTGTGTTTAAAATGATGTTGAAACTTCCATATTTATATTGAACTTTTGCGAGGAATTTGCGAGGAACAGGTAGGTAGCAAAAACAAATGTGCTTTAGTATTCCTCGTTAAAATCACGTAAAACATTTCCTCGTAAAGAAGACGCGAATTTACGTTGTGTTTACGAGAAAACTCTATTTCCTCATTTCCTCGTAAAGATGATGCAAGCTTTACGTGATTTTAACGAGGAAAGAGAATTTCCTCGTTAAAACCACGTAACTTTACGTTGTTTTAACGAGGAAATGTTTTCTTCGTTACTTTACGAGGAAATAACGACGTTTTGTTCTTTCTTTGTAATTTCCTCGTAAAGTCGACGTAATTTTACGAGGATTTTATTTCCTCGTTAATTTTCCTCGCCAAAGTGTTGTTTTCTTGTAGTGAATTGTTCTCCCCCAAAAGTAAACTAATGAGATTCCTGATCTAATCTTTTACTGAACGAACGAATGTAATACACAAATGCATTTCTTGATCCTTCTTACTTGAATTATGATTGTTGTTGTTTCTCTGTATGTTTTGATACATACATCTGAAATGTTATTTGCCAATTCAGGACCGGTCATGAGATTTTAAGGCCATAAACAATTTAGTGCTGGACATATGGAGACAGAAAATGCCCTCAACTTCTGCAGGTACACATATCACTGGATTAGACCTCTTGTGTTGGTGAACAAAATGAAATGGGAGTGAGAACATGAAACTGTTTATCAAGTGAACGAATGATAATACTTTGGTTTCTTCACACTTTGTGAACCAATGAAGCGATCCTTCTGCATATTCATATACAGGAGGGAGCTCATTAATAATCTCACACGGTGATGCAGGAGTAACATACCTCCAATCGTTGGTGCTAAAATCGAAAACTTCACATGTAGTTGCAACATCGTCAAACTCTTGAGAGTTACATAGCCAAACTGGTTTTTATGTGCATTGAAACTATATTTACCGAATCCATGCAAGGATAATGGGTATATTCCCACCTAGTCAAAGAGAAAGGGTAGGAAGATGGAGACATATCTTGTTGAAATTTGGATAGGGGAAGACGCATACTAGACCATCACAATTTCTGGAACAAACAAAAAGCTCCTTAATAAGTAACTTGACTTGGGTAACTGATGATTGATGGTATGTATGTTTTAAGCATGATCAATCTTCAGCATCCTCATTAACAGATTTCTGACGACAGCTCAACTGTCTTTCTTGGAAATTCTTGGATTGTATTGCTTGAATACTTGCTTGCATCTTGGATCTTCATTGCTTGAATACTTGCTTGAATCTTATGAGACATTTCACTGGAACCCTCTCATGCTGAAGACATATAAGTGATCAGGAAAATGAGACGCGTGCTGATATACATATGTACAAATAAATAATAATATGGATTAAATCAGAGTTTCAAGGCTTCAATGCTTCCAAAGATTGGTCTGCAAAATTCTGTTTGTCAAAATTTCTGGAGCAGCCTGAGGAAAAATACATTTTGAATCATATCATTCCTAGTAAATAGAATTACTAATGGTATAATATGTACATTTTTCTTATAACAAAAATATATATGAATAAGATAGTTAGATTTACTACGAACAAAGATCGCATCGTTTAGAATTATTTGAGTTCTTCTAATCAAGTATATAACAGAATGAAAACACTAAAAGTAACGTAAATTAAAAATATAGAAATAGCGTAAACCTTTTTAACATGGGAACCAGTAGTATTTCTGTTTTTCCTTTTTTTTGTCACTTGTATTTCTGTTTTTCCTGGACCTGATTGTTCTTCACATATTTAACTAAACATCTTAGAGCATCATTATCGTGGGCTCTTAACTTTGGTCCTTAGTAATTTTGGGCTAAAAAAAAAGAAAAAAGGTTTAATTAATTAAGAACCATCGAAGAAAGTCCTTTGTTTGGATCTGTTTTGGGCTGGTCCTTAGGACAGGTGGAAAGATGAGATTGGACAGAGCAAGTGTCATTGTTTCTCTCTCTCCTTCTCGTCGTCTCCCTCCTCTCCTTCTCTTCGTCTTCTCCTTCTCTACTTCTCTGGACAGAGCAGGTGGAAGATACATTAATGTTGTCCCTGCAATAAGGATGCTCTTAGTCGACGTCCTTAGTTTCAGTGAAGCTAACCGAAGAGGAGAAGCGCAATTCTCGTGCTGAGAGGTTAGATTAGGGTTACGAAAGGCGGTGGTGGCGCAGTCGTACGCGAGGATCTTTTTCAGGATCTCGGTGGCAACAAGGGAGATTTATCCACGTGATGTGACGACGGCGGAGTTAAGGGAAGCGGAAAGTGTTTTGATTAATCATATGACGGGGAAGGAGTATAGGCTTAAGGCGATTGGTGATGCCGGGCCTGTGATTGATGCTGGTGGTATCATTGCGTATGCGAGGAAAGCTGGGATGATTCCTTCTGCAGCTGCTTGATTGATTTCTCCCTGCCAGGTATGAGAGATGAAGATTGCTAATTTGTGGAATGTGATTGAATGGTATAGTACTCTTGGGAGCTTGATGATGATGCAAAAAGCATAGTTTTTTATCCCTTTTCTTGTTGAGATAACAGAGTGGTAAAGATTCTGGTGTAATTAGGCTCTGTTAGAAGAACTGTGTGATCGTCATCTTTAATCATGTTCTCTGTTATGTAGTGAAAACTGGTGTACGAGAGATGAGCTTGAGTAGATTGATGCACCTGAAGTCTTGTTTTGACTCCTTCCTTTTCAGGAATGTGAAGACCGTTTAATATCTTTGTTAATCGGGTTCTACCTGTTCTTCACAAAAGGCATGTAAGAGGGAGTGTGGTGGTTGTGGGTTTGTGGTGAGGAAGGAGAGAGATGAAGATATTGCGCACGTTGTGCCTCCTGTTTTCAGCTTCTGTACAAAGGTATTATGTTTCATCACTTCATGTCATGATCATCTTATTGCTATGTCTAGGGATTTTATAGTTCTTTAGTTGAGCAGCTTTCATGAAAGTGATAATCTATAAGAACTTGATCACCAGAAAGTTAGATTCGAGACTTAGTTGAGCTTTAGAGTTTATTGATATAGCTGCACATGTAATGTAACCAGGTACTCGATGCAAAAGAGCAGATAGAAGCAAGGGACATGTACTGGGAAGCTGTGAGTGTTGTTTCTGTTTCAAGTTCTTATGCTTGTTCTCTATCTGTTTCATACTTCATGTGCGTGTGCTTTGTTGTTCTGTTTTATGTTTCATGTTTCAAGTTGTACTGCTTGTTATGTACTTCAAATGATTTTTACTAAGAGACAACATAAAAGTTTCTACCAATAATCTACATATTTGCTTGTATTTCTTAATATTGTCTCTTAATCAAAAAATAATAAAAAAAAATGCTAAGAGACAACAATTTTGTCCCTGCAATAATGTTGCTCTTATGCTCACGGTAACTTTTATCGATTATTTATAATCCAACTGGCGCACGAGGGTGGACGTGGAACCATCGAGGATGGGCTAAATTGCTTTGAAAAATTGTTAGGTCTTATAAAACTCGAAATACAAATATTTTAAAGCCAAACAATGATTCACTCATACCTTTTTTTACTGCCTTTACGCTTTCTAGTCAAAGTGGGTCAACCACAACAAATATTCGAAGACATCTATCATTAATTAAACGACTTCTCCCACTATAATTAGATAATTCAGTGTATTCGTTAAGAAGTGTAAGAAAAACTATCTTATTCAAGTAATATGTAATAACTATCATATTAAATTTTATCAAGTTGACTATAAGCAATTGTTTGTTTAAACTACAACTTTAGAATAACTAATCAATTGCTATGCTAGAAGCTTCATATAACCAAACAAAGTTTTGTTGAAATATCTTCGTAGTGTGAATGGTGTAAAAGAGTACATGATCTAAATTTTATTAATATATTTTTAAATAGCATGTTAAGTTTGCCTTTAAGTCAAAAAGAAAGTAAGAGAGAGATAAGGTAGAGAGAGAAAAGGGTCTCGAGAGTTTTTTCTTCCGCTCCGATCGATGTCGGTGGGCTTTCTCAGCCACGGCGTCGGTCGGGAAAACATGTGCTGCTAAGTTCCATAGTTGTGTCCTCTGCTTTCTGTTTTTTCGTTTGTTCATTTTAGCTTCGGCGGCGCACATCTATCTAGTGGCCGTCCGATTTAGGGTTCCGGGAGGCGGTGGCTTACATAGCACCGCTCATTGCCGGCTTTTGTCTCTGGCGCCTACGCTATCTCCTCCGGTGTTTAGGCGGCCGGCTTTGAACCTTCTTTAGAGCGTGAGTCATGGATTGTGTGGTTTTCTTGTCTTCGTTATCCGGCTCCGTTTGGTGCGGATGAGACCTTGACTCGGTCGACTGAAGCTCTCCGGCGATGGATGGAGCTACGGTGGGATGAAGCAAGAGACGGTTGTGTTAAAGGTCGCTAATGGTGTCTTTCGTTGGCCTTAGATGAGATCTCGGTTCAGTACCGATGAAGCTCTCTGTTGGATGAATAGGCGACGATGATGGGTACAGGCGTTCCGGCGAGTTCAGGCGTAACAGTGGTTTGGCTTCGTCTTCTCCGGCAATCTCGACGTCTGGGACCTAGATGTGATGAGCGAGTGACGCGTGTGTCGCGTGCTGGTAGATCTCACCACGTGGGCTCGCGTGCGAGTGGATTTGACGCGTTGTCGGTGGAGTAGTTGGATGGGTGGATTTGGGCTTTTAGGCCCATGTTGTTTTTTATGTTTGCCCTGTTGATCGGGCTTCTGTCTGTAGTTTGGTTTCGGGCTTAGACCCATTAATAAAATTCTTTAGAGGGAAAAAAAAAAGTTTGCCTTTAAGTTTGCCTTTTGGAATTTAGTGACAGAAAATTGGTATTGTTGTAGTAATTTAAGATTATAGTTAAACTTTTTTTTTCCGTCTGAACTAATATTATTAAATAAAACCAAAGCCTAAAAAAGCTACATCAAAGATTATAAGACAGAAAGCCCACAACCAGGGCAAATAAAGAGACACAACACACTGGGCCTTAAACCTAAACCCAAGCCGCCCCAAAAAAAAACACGCGTCAAAGAGAACACGCAAGGCCGTCCACGTGTTGTCCCCGCATCGAGACTCTGAAACACGCGTCTCACCGTCGCATAACCGTGACCCAATGCCGGAATCTCTCTGGAAACCTTCAACGCCGGTAACTCCGCCTGACAGTTCACCACATCCATCTCGGAAACAAGATTTTCCCGGCTTCAAACTTTGCCGCCGAACCATAACAAAGTAAATTTCCGGGAAACTCAACCCCAATCGCCAAAAACTCCACCTTCGACGAATGTATCGGACGTTTAGGAATCCTCAGCTGTACCACACCCTTCCAACTTCGGAGAGCATCCATTGATAAATCGAGAGCTCGTCCCACCTTATTTCTTTGCTACAATCCCAACCACGAGACCCGACCGGTTAAACATAAACCGCCGGAATAATCAAAGCCGGATGATTCCGTCGAGGAGAACGCGAACCACCGGAATCAAAGCCGGCTACACCATGTCAAAAAGACCACAGTGTACCAGAATCATCGAAAAAAGCCATTAAAAAACATAAGGGAAGGAAGAAAAATAAAAAGGACCACCGCGAATCTCTCACTCTCTCTCAAAAAAATTTTTAGAGAAAAGGAAGAGCATTCTACCATCCCTTTTACTTTTAGATCGTCAAGATTATAGTTAAACTTTACTATTTATTTGTTATTATTTCAACATAGTTTTTTGAGAAAATGACAAATATAGCACCAATCCAAGTTTTTGTTCCAAAACTAGCACTCAAGGCACAAAGTCACAAAAATAAGTTTCATTAATATGATCATTTACCATAGTGCCCCTCTCTTTGTTTGATTAATAATCCTTAAAAAATAAAACTTGAAATCACAACGTCGACGGCTTCTCACATCTCCGCTGTCGATGACTTCTCACATCTCCGGCATCGATCGTCTCTCGTCATCATCTCCGGCGTCGCTCATCTTTCGCCGTCATCATCTCACTGTCACTCATCACGTCTATCTTCCTCAGCTTTGCTGCTGCGCCGCCGTCTCTGTTTCGAAAAGGTATCTTCCATCCATGGATTTTTGATTTTGATTGACATTTATCTAATATAGACTTCGAATTTCGTTGAATCAGGTATATGGTATCGATTTACTTTTCAATTTTCAATTTGGTGAAGCATTTACGCTATGATCCATTTTGATGGATTTTTGTGATTTTGGTTTAAAGGTATTTGGTAACGACAATGAGGGAGACGGAAAAAGAATCCGATCGATATGGATCCGTGGTGTGGTCATTGCGAGTCTCTTACTCCCGAGTATGCTGCAGTCGCTATGGATATCAAGAGCGACGGTGACGTTTTGGCTAAAGCTGAGGTGACAGAGTAGAATGAGATTAAGCTTTACACTTGACTGAAGGACCAAGTAAGTGGAACCTCGATTCTAAATCAGTTCAAATATTTTTGTGTGATTTGTATTACAATTTCACATATTTTGTGTGGAACTGTGGATTGTATTGCTGTTCAATTTGTTGGACTGATTGAAAGCCACAGTTTCTGAAAAAGTTAAATGACTTGTGATTTAGAAAAACAATAGTGACGTGGGTGAAGAAAAAGAAAGGTCTTTATAGTGTATATAGCCTCACCACGTTATAGATGATGCGGAGAAAGTTTAAACTTTTGGAACAAAGTCGTCATGGGTTACTCTTGAGCTCTTTGGTGCTATGTATGGTTTCTCTATCCACTTGTTATTTTTGTTGCTTCTTCTCAAATTCGTTACAGTTGGGATATTAACCAAAAAAATGTGAACTTTTCAGGGTGGTTTAACATGATCAACTTGCTGTTGTTTCTAAAACTGAAGAGGATGTCATTTGACCAAGTAGTGAATAATTATTGGAGACCCCTAAGTTTTGTATTGATTGAGTGGCTTTAAGAAAATGTTTATTTTTTAACCAATGTGATAGCTGTACCAAGCAAACTTGAATTATGCAGGTTATTACTGATTAATCTAGTTGTACCAAGCAAACTACGGATACATTTACTTTTGGGATATTTGGTCTTGCTCAAAGATTAGCCTTTTTTGTAGCATATCATTTCCAAGACTTGAATAGACATCAATCTAAAGGTTCAGTTAAGCTTTAGCTTAGTAATTATTAAGTTTTACGTGTTATGCTGTATTTGACTTTTTGCTTTTCCGATTTTGGAAGACTTTATTCAAATTTAGGATAGCTATCCTGAACAAGAATTGTTTTAAGATTGTCTAGATAATTATTTTCTGGAAGGCTTTCCTAAAACTACACATATCTTTTTAAAAATTTTAAAACTTTACACATTTTCACAAGGACAAGCAACAAGACTAACAATGCTATAAGAAAATTCACGAGCCTACCAAAGATATCAACATGCTTAAGGAGAACAAGACACCAAGCAAAAAATTTCAATTTTGTTACCATCTAATTTTCTGGAAAGCTTTCCTGAAACTACACAAATCCTTCCTGAATTTTTTTATAAACACTACAAAGTTTCACAAGCACAAGCAACAAAAAAACTAACAATATTATAAGCAACATTTACTAAACACATTCAATAGATGCAAACAAACAACAAATGAATATGTAAATAGAGATATAAAACTATAAATTAAAGAAACCATTCTTAAATTAAATTTTAAATTTTTAAGAAATCATTCTTAAATATTTTACTTTATATCCTAACATTTTCGTTTTAAATATTAAATATTCAGGCAGCTCTTCCTAAATATGTTATTTACTATCCTAACATTTTCTTTTTCTAAATAAATATTAAATTTCCAGGAAGCCATTCCTGAATATATTACTTGATATCCTATAATGATATATATGCAAGTTTTGTTGATATATAATTTTTAATTTTCCATTCTAACATATTACATTTTAATTAAATATTAATTTTTCAAGAAGCCATTCCTAAATATTTCATCTTGTTATCCTAACATTTTTCTTTTTAATTAAATATCAAATATCCAGGCACATCTTTCTAAATATGTTATTTACTATCCTAACATTTTTTTTAATTAAATATTAAATTTTCAGGAAGTCATTCCTGAATATATTATTTGATATCCTAAATATGATTTATATGCAATTTTTGTTAATATATACATTTTAACTTGCTATTCTAACATATTATCTTTTAATTAAATATTAAATTTTCAAGAAGTCA
This sequence comes from Raphanus sativus, assembly GCF_000801105.2. NCBI lineage: Eukaryota > Viridiplantae > Streptophyta > Magnoliopsida > Brassicales > Brassicaceae > Raphanus > Raphanus sativus. The sequence goes on along the minus strand of NC_079519.1, from coordinate 28,364,080 downwards.
TTCCTAAATATTTCATCTTGTTATCCTAATATTTTTTTAATTAAATATTAAATATTCAGGCATGCATTTCTAAATATGTTCTTTACCATCCTAGCTAACATTTCTTTTAAAAATTAAATATTAAATTTTCAGGAAGTCCTTCCTGAATATATTACTTGATATCCTAATACATTTTTTTAAATTAAATATTAAATTGTCAGGAAGTCCTTCCTAAATATTTTACTTGCTTTCCTTAAACTTTATTTTTAATCAAATATTAAAATTTCAGGAAGCTATTCCTAAGTATTTTTCCTGCTATCCTCACATTTTTTTTCATTTTTAATTAAATATTAAATTTTCAACAATTCCTTCATAAATATTTTACTTGCTATCCTAACATTTTATTTTAGTTAAATATTAAATTTTCAAGAAACACTTCTATAGCCAATGAATTTCTTATATGTAATATGTGTTTTGTAAACAATGAACTCTATTTGGAGATTTTTCAAATTTGGATTCTCTGTTTGGAGATTTCTATAGCCAATGAATTTCTTATAGATTTTGATTATGTTGTTTTGTTTTGGTTGTTCTGGAAGATTAAGTTCTAATTCAGAATAACCATCTAGAACAATAATTGTCTAACATTTCTTACCCGCTTTTTGATTCTCTTCGAAAACAGATTTATGTAATAAAACACGCTCATTTTATTTTCTGGAAACCCATCCTGAATGTTCCAAAAGCTATCCTAGATAACATGTGTTTTGTATAAATATGATATATATGCAAATTTTGTTAATATATACATTTTAACTTGCTATTCTAACATATTACCTTTTAATTAAATATTAAATTTTCAAGAAGTCATTCCTAAATATTTCATCCTTTTATCCTAACATTTTTTAATTAAATATTAAATATTCAGGCATGCCTTTCTAAACATGTTATTTACCATCCTAACATTTTTTAAAAATTAAATATTAAACTTCCAGGAAGCTCTTCCTGAATATATTACTTGATATCCTAATATATTTTCTTTTTAATTAAATATTAAATTTTCAGGAAGCTCTTCCTAAATATTTTACTTGCTTTCTTTAAACTTTATTTTTAATCAAATATTAAAATTTCAGTCTAAACATGTTATTTAACATTCTAACATTTAAAAAAGAATGAAATATTTAATTTTCACTAAGCCCTTCCTGAATATATTACTTGATATTCTAATATAATTTTTTTTAATTAAATATTAAATTGGATTGGTGTTATATGGGTCATTTTTTATAGATTTTGATTATGTTGTTTTGTATTTGATCATATTGTGCACAAAAAACAAGTTGTTCATATAGAAAAGATAATGCTATTAAGGTGTGTGTTTTTATGTGCGTGTTTTAGTTGAAATGTGAAAGATGCGGCGAGGTTACTCAAATAGAAACATGTGTTACTTTGAATGAGACTTTTACACTTCTATTTTGTAGACAATGAAATATATTTGATGATTTCTATAGCCAATGAATTTTCTTATAGATTTTGATTATGTTTTTTTTTGTTTTGGAAGATTAAGTTCCAATTTAGGATAGCCATCTTGAACAAGGATTGTCTAACATTCCTTACACGCTTTTGATTCTCTTTGAAAACAGATTTATACAAGAAAACACACACTTTTTTTTGGAAACTCATCTTGAAAATGCAAAAGCTATCATATACCACATTTAACACTTTCTTGATAGAATTATTGAAAATGCTTCAAGCTATTTTTTGAAAGTATATGTCTTTTTCTTACTCATTTTATTTTCTAGAAACTCATCCTAAAAATATTTCAAGACATCCTGAAATTTCTTCAATAACAACTTAAATGAAACAAACGTTTTCATCATTCATTACAAACTTCTTACTTGTCCAAGTCAACATCAAAGTTCAAAAACATAGTTTAAGACCTTTAGGCCAAAACAAATAATGAGTGTGACCAAGCAAAAAAAAAAACAGATACTTGAGCTCAAGCAGTGCTAGCATTTCAGGTATTGAATCTCCCATCGTCTTGCCGTCCTGCATAACCAAGCCAATTTTTTTTTTCAAATGTTCAGGAAAGCTATCCTGAAATTTTGAAACACCTTCCAGAAATTAAAAAAAAAACCCCACAAAGTTTCACAAGCAAACTCATCTCAGTTACACTCAGAAACACTGCGATTGCGGATAAAATACCACCACATGATCAACAGAATCAACATTATCTAGAAAAGAACACAATCAAAGGTACATTACCTCAATTTAGTAGTCTTTACCAAACAGTCTAATGAGATACTGAATCTTCCATCATGTTGTTGTCCTGCATAACCAAGCCAAAAAAATTTCAATTTTCTCGAAAGCTATCCCGAATTTTTGAAACACTTTCCTGAAATTAAAAAAAAAACAGTTTCCACACAATTTTTCCCCGAGATCGCTGTGGAGTTTGGTAATCATCAGAAACTTATCCTTTCTCCCGAGAACTATTTATTCAGGGTAAAGTAAAATGACTTCATCTTTTCCTTTAAGCTACGTGTTTGATAACATGTGCTAGCATTAACAGTTTCTGTCTTGGAAAGCTATTACAACAGTTTCCATTTGTGTTTCTTACAGCACACTAAAGTTAGAGGCGCTTACTGCCTTAGAATATTTCCTGATAGAGACTCAACAACACTCCTTAGAAGTAGTGTATGCAGACTCACTTTACCTATTTTGCATTCATTTCCCTCTATCTGTGAAGTCATGTATCATGTATGATTAGTTTCATGATAGATCATTTGTTCTTCACTCTTTGATTTCAAATTAACTCCAGTTTCTGTTTTTTCTTTTTTCTTTTTTCTTCCAATGAGATGAGTAGAATGTTTATACATTTTTCTTTCTTTTTTTTTATCAGGAATTGTTGTTCGGAATACGCTCGTCACTTATGACCGTGAAAATGACAAGCTCGGGTTTTTGAAAACCAACTGTTCTGATCTATGGAGGAGGCTGGCGTCACCACCAGATTGCTTGTGTGTTCCTCACGTCTCTTTTTGCTTTCAACTCGACAAGTGTTATGTAATAAGTGACATTTCTTGTGTGTGTGGCTTCTTTTTTTAAGTAAATATTAAAAATTCTGGCAGGTCTTCCTAAATATGTTATTTACTATCCTAACATTTTTTAATTAAATATTAAATATTGACTTTTTGCTTTGACGATTTTGGAAGACCTTGTTCAAATTTAGGATAGCTATCCTGAACAAAAATTATCTTAAAATTGTCTTGATAATTATTTTCTGGAAGGCTTTCCTGAAACTACACAAATCTTTCTTGAAATTTTAAAACTCTACACATTTTCAAAAACACAAGCAACAAGAGACTAACAATATCATAAGAAAATTCACGAGCCTACCAAAGATATCAACATGCTTAAGGAGAACAAAACACTAAGCAAAAATTTTTTCAAACCATCCGATTTTCTGGAAAGCTTTCCTAAAACTACACAAATCCTTCCCGAAATTTTTCTAAACACTACAAAGTTTTACAAGCGCAAGCAACAAAAGACTAACAATGTTATTTTTTTAATATTAAATATTTAGACAGCTCTTCCTAAATATTTTATTTACTATCCTAACATTTTCTTTTTTTTTAATTAAAGATTAAATTTTCAGGAAGTCATTCCTGAATATATTACTTGATATCCTATAATGATATATGCAAGAAAACACACTCATTTTAGTTTTCTGGAAATCCATCCTAAAAGTGCCAAAAGCTTACACACTTTTGATTCTCTTCAAAAACAGACTTATGCAAGAAAACACACTCATTTTATTTTTCGGGAAACTCATCCTGAAAATGCCAAAAGCTATCCTATATAACATATGTGTTTTTTAATAATACCACATTTAACATTTTCTCGATATAATTATTGAAAATGCTTCAAGCTATCCAATTTTAATGTTCTCTGTTTGATATGTGTCTATATTTTATAGACAATGAACTCTATTTGGTGATTTCTATAGCCAATGAATTTTCTTATAGATTTTGATTATGTTTTTTTTTTGTTTTGGAAGATTAAGTTCCAATTTAGGATATCCATCTTGAACAAAGATTGTCTAACATTCCTTACACACTTTTGATTCTCTTCTAAAATAGACTTATGCGAGAAAACACACTCATTTTATTTCCTGGAAACTCATCCTGAAAGTGCCAAAAGCTATCTTATATAACATATGTGTTTTCTGATGATACCACATTTAACACTTTTTGATAGAATTATTGAAAATTCTTCATGCTATTCTATTTTAATGTTCTATGTTTGATATGTGTTATATATTTTGTAGACAATGAACTCTATTTGGTGATTTCTATAGCCAATGAATTTTCTTATAGATTTTGATTATGTTTTTTTTTGTTTTGGATGATTAAATTCCAATTTAGGATAGCCATCCTTAACAAGGATTGTCTAACATTCCTTACACACTTTTGATTCTCTTTCTAAAACAGACTTATACAAGAAAACACATTCATTTTATTTTTCTGGAAACCCATCCTGAAAGTGCCAAAAGCTTACAGACTTTTGATTGTCTTCGAAAACAGACTTATGCAAGAAAACACAGTCATTTTATTTTTCTGGAAACCCATCCTGAAAGTGCCAAGAGCTATCCTATATAACATATGTGTATTATAGTGATACCACATTTAACACTTTCTCGATAAAATTATTGAAAATGCTTCAAGCTATCCAATTTTAATGTTCTCTGTTTGATATGTGTTCTATATTTTGTAGACAATGAACTCTATTTGGTGATTCTATAGCCAATGAATTTTCTTATAGATTTTGATTATGTTTTTTTTTGTTTTAGAAGATTAAGTTCCAATTTAGGATAGCCATCCTGAACAAGGATTCTCTAACATTCCTTATACGCTTTTGATTCTCTTCGGAAAAAAATTTATGCAAGAAAACACACTTATTTTATTTTTCTGGAAACTCATCTTGAAAGTACCAAAAGCTATCCTATATAAAATATATGTTTTATAATGATACCACATTTAATACTTTTTGATAGAATTATTGAAAATGCTTCAAGCTATCATATTTTAATGTTCTATGTTTGATATGTCTTCTCTATTTTGTAGACAAATGAACTCTATTTGGTTATTTCTATAGCCAATGAATTTTCTTATAGATTTTGATTATATTTTTTTGTCTTGGATGATTAAGTTCCAATTTAGGATAGCCATCCTGAACAAGGATTGTCTAATATTCCTTACACACTTTTGATTCTCTTCTAAAACAGACTTATGCAAGAAAACACATTCATTTTATTTTCCTGGAAACCCATCTTGAAAGTGTCAAATGCTATCCTATATAACATATGTGTTTTTAATGATACCACATTTAACACTTTCTCGATAAAATTATTGAAAATGCTTCAAGCTATCCAATTTTAATGTTCTCTGTTTGATATGTGTTCTAAATTTTGTAGACAATGAAATCTATTTGGTGATTTCTATATCCAATGAATTTTCTTATAGATTTTGATTATGTTTTTTGTTTTGTTTTGGAAGATTAAGTTCCAATTTACACGCTTTTGATTCTCTTCGAAAACAGACTTATGCAAGAAAACACACTCATTTTATTTTTCTGGAAACTTATCCTGAAAGTGCCAAAAGTTATCATATATAACATATGTGTTTTTTAATGATACCACATTTAACACTTTCTCGATAGTATTATTGAAAATTCTTCAAGCTATCGAGTTTTAATTTTCTCTGTTTGATATGTGTTCTATATTTTGTAGATAATGAACTCTATTTGGTGATTTATATAGCCAATGAATTTTCTTATAGATTTTGATTATGTTTTTTTTGTTTTTGTTTTGGAAGATTAAGTTCCAATTTAGGATATCCATCCTGAACAAAGATTGTCTAACATTCCTTACACGCTTTTGATTCTCTTCTACAACAGACTTATGCAAGAAAACACACTCATTTTATTTTTCTGGAAACCCATCGTGGAAGTGCCAAAAGCTATCCTATATAACATATGTGTTTTTAAATATAACACATTTAACACTTTCTCGATAGAATTATTGAAAATGCTTCAAGCTATCCAATTTTAATGTTCTCTGTTTGATATGTGTTATATATTTTGTAGACAATGAACTCTATTTGGTGATTTCTATAGCCAATGAATTTTCTTATAGATTTTTATTATGTTTTTTTTTTGTTTTGGAAGATTAAGTTCAAATTTAGGATAGCCGTCCTGAACAAGGATTGTCTAACATTCCTTATCGAGCATGAGTTTCTATTCTAATTCAAATAGAATGTATTGAGCCTATAATCCCTTTTATCTTTTTCTTTTGAATCAATACTTAGTCTTTGCTTTTGATTCTCTTCTACAACAGACTTATGCAAGAAAACACACTCATTTTATTTTTCTGGAAACCCATCCTGAAAATGCCAAAAGCTTAACATCACATTATTACATGTAGTCAGAAACATGTGAAAGAATTGTACTAAGAAAACCAATCTTAAACCAAACTAAAAATATTACAAAGACTTAATTCAGAAAAAAACATGTCATAGCTACTCACAAGGTTTTACAAAAAAAAAAGCTTCATGAGAGATGGAACTACTTGGAATTGACATCGTTCAGTCCCTGTGAGGAAGGAGCAAAAAGAAATCTCAAAGACGATGCAAACACACACATAAATAAAAAACTGGTTACAAAACTTACCAGCCGTTTAAATGACTTTTTGTTCATGGATCTTGTTTTCTCCAATGGTTTTGCTTGATCTAGAGCCTGAGACACACAAACAACAATATTTTAGCAAGTAGAAAGCAACAGGGAACTAAAGAACACATTTACAAATAGAACGTAGTGAAACCATTTAAGCAATTAAAGAGAAAGGAAAAGATAAATCTGGTTTGGTGTTTTACCTGAATCATAGATTCCACACGACGTCACATCCTGGTATGCATAAATCCCTCTGAGCACTGTAATACAAAACCAAAACACAAACTCTGTTTAATAATCGCAGAGAGAGAGAGAGAGATTGTAGTGAAAATGAAAGAAAGATGAACCATGACGTGGTAACTAACATAAGCATGAAAGGTTGACAAGTTTCATACAGTACGATCGAGCTCGGGGCAGAGATGAAAACCTTTTTGGCACCACCCTGTAACAAACAAATCACCAAATCATTCAGTCTAAACATCGCAACACATACATGGGATAAAAACTTAATTTGTGTCCACTAATTACTAAATCTCTTCCAGAACCAAACAAGCTAAACATATAACGGTGTATAACATCCAAAGCAGATAAAACAAACCTTCAAGTGAGCAGCAGCTTTATCCTTGTCTGTGAAAACACCAGTAGACTCAGCAACGAAGTCAGCTCCAGCTTCAGCCCATGGGATATCCTCAGGGTTCCTTCACAAAACACAATCACCTATGAGATTGAAATCCTCAAAATCAGATTCACTCATACTGAAAAAAAATATATAGTCATCTGATAGAGATGTACCTGATGCCAAAGACGGTGACAGGCTTCTCACCACAGAGAAGAGTCTTCTCATCCTTAACCTTAATTTCATGGTGTTTCCACTGACCATGAACACTGTCGTACTTAAACATGCAGGTCTGCATCAAATCAAACACAGAGAGTAAAATCAATTCATGCAACCAATCAATAACATTACAAAAAGTTCCGATACAAATATCAGCTCAAATAAACCATATAATCAGCTAATCAACTCATATATATAGAGATACAGGTGGTGCTTGCTTTAAAACAAATCTCATACGAAGAGATCCACAACCATACCTCGAACGATTCGGCCGATCCGAACAGTGAATCCAGGTTTGTACTCGAGAGTTTTGCCTTCTCTTGGACCCTTGACGAATGCGAGCTACAGAAGTGCGGAGTCATCGTGTCTGAGACTAAGAGCGTCTTTGAGAATATTCAGAGGAAATTTGGATCGGTTCAGATTTGTCTCCGGCGATGACAGAGCTCTATGACGGCGGCGGCGATGACAGCTTTAAGCCGACGTTCAATCTCTTGAGAGTTTAGAGTGTGACGGTGATGGTTCAGCCAACGTGATTTTTCTCCGGCGGCGTCTCAATGTTGAGAAAGGAGGAAGACGATTCTTTTTTTTAGTTGTTACATGTATTATAAAACAAGGTTAGTATGGACATTTTACCCATTAATGAATGCTATTTCTGTGAATTTTTCCTTCTGATGCCATTTTGGTGATAAAAACTTCAAAAATGCTATTATGGACAATTGCCCTAGTTTTTTCCTAGAGATTGTTTTTATTTTTGTGGTAAACCGAAAGCAAGAAATGATTAGAACCGTGTGGGCTCGTATAAGTTAGAAATAAATAAGCCCACGCATAGACAATGCCACGTGGCGACAGCGTAAGAGATTCCAAAGTTTCCAACACATGGGAAGCTTCTCCGCGTCACGCTCTCTCAAAACTCTTTGGAGGAAATTCTTCAAAGTCTATTTAATTCCTAATGAACAGTGTTGATCCTTAAAAACGCAAAATTTTAATACGTAACAGCTCCTTGAATTTTTGAGTGAAGAGCATATAGCCTGCATTGTTGATTATTCACAAATTTCTGATAAAATCACCTGATCTCATGCCTTATGGCTTTCGGAAGGAGATAGCTTCATGGGTCTTTTAATATGGTTATGCAAACTTCCGGATTAGCTTCTTGATACATTTAAAATTGTTTTAATGTCTCATTTACATCTTGTAGTGGGAAATGGGTTAGAACCATTTTTCTTTATTTTATGAAGACCTTGCAAATAAACCATACACTCTCAAAAAATTAATCTCTTTAAAAAATTACAATCATGAAAAAGGTTTTAAAGAAAATTGTTCGGTAACACCGAGCATCGTAACTACGGTTTTGTACCTTGAAAGTTTTTTGAGTTTTTGTGACAAATTTTAATAAAATAGAAAATATTTTTAAATAGCACATTTATTAATCTGTTAACAAAATCCGGTTTTGTTTTCATCAAGACTATATCAACAAAGTTAGAGGACACTAAAACTGTTAATGAATAAATATATTTTCGCTGACAAAGAAAGAGTAAATGTATTTTCATTCAATAACAGGAAAAAAAATTCTACACATTGATACTAATTTCAAAACTTTAATTTCTTTTTCTTGTGAATAGATGATACAAATTTGTCTTGTTTTTTAACTAGCCTGTAATCACTACCTTTTTTATATACATCCATCAAACAAAATACTAAAAACTATATTACAATTACAAGAGAGAGAAAAGAGCTCCTAAAATGATTCAACAAGAAGTTCAGAAACTTCACTAGATTCAGACCAAAGCTTATGATTAAACGCCACTTGAAGATCATCAGGTATAAACTGTGTACGACACAGTGGACATGTCATCTGATTATAATCCATCATCCAACGGTCCAAACATCCTTTATGGAATATATGCCTGCAATTCGTCAGCCGTCGGATCTCATCGTCGTTTTCGAAGTCGTAGAGACACACTGCACAACATTCAGACTCGGGTCGGTTTAGATCGGAGAATCTGACAACGGGCAAGATATCTCCAGCTAGAAGCGCTGCTGAAAACAAGTGAGGGTCTTGGTGGTTTGAGGTTGGTGGTGGCTCGGGCCATGAAGATGAAACCGGTTCGGGTTCTAGGAAATCGGGTAAACCAATGAGCCAGAAAATAGTGGAGATTAGTTTTCGGATCAGACCTAAGAAAGAGAGTAAATGAAGGAAGATTCTTGGGAGAAGGAGCTCGGAGTAGCCCACCGGAAAACCCATTGACTCGCCTTTAGAGTGAGAAATGATAACAAGTAGAGATAATAGACAAGAGAGAGAGAGAGTTTTGGATTGTGAGTAAAAGATGAAGAGGGTGTGGTTTATATATAGTTGTGTGTAATGTGTATATATAGTCATATTAGAAGTGTTTAGTTAATTAGCTATTACTTTGTTATTTTAGTAGTCAATAATGTGCTTTTATTTTGCGTGTTGTTTTTTTTTAGTTTGATTATTGCGTGTTGTTCTTTTTATTTAATTATTTTGCTTGATGAAGGATATAACGAGGAATGTGGTGATGATGTTTCTTTAGGTTAGAAACTTATAATATATGACTAATTTTTTTATCATATTTATAGTTAGATTTTTCTTCTGCATGCCATATATTATATAAGTTTTGTGATGTGAATACCTTTTTACATGCATTAGGTCTAAGTTTCCAGTTTACATTGGAATTTAATTGACAGGTAGTCAATGCAGTAATCCTTATCATCTTTACACTTATTATCGTTCAGTTATACATTTATATGTTACATCGACATCATTTTTGTCATCTATCTCGATAAAATTACAACACAGTTGATCGTTTGAATGATTACTTTGAAGATCCGTTGCTACTTAGTTGTGGCATGTGAGAAAATATGTAATCTGGTGTTGCGCATACAATGTTTTGAATTTGGCATTAAAGCTCAAAATGGATGGAGTGCAGAAAAATAAATGTGAGATTATGAATGGTTTCATGATAAATTTTTATTTTTTAAATTGCTATATCATATATCCGTGTAGTTTTCAACTATTTACTATTTGATATATTATTATAACTATACCAATTTGCTTGAATAAAAAAACCGCAATTATGTTGTTTAACTATAACAAAATTCCCGTATGTGTTAGGACAAAATGCATTTAATGTGACGTGATTAACATAACAAACTCCATTTAACAAATTTATGAATAGATTTAAATAGCTAGGAAGATTATACTCCCTATGTTTCATAATAAATATCTAGGAAAATTTACATCATTTTTAAAAGCCGTATAAACCTGATATATTGAAATCTAAAAATAATGCCTCGTGCCTACTGAAATTAGGCTATTGTCAATGCTATTTTCAGAGAATTACTAATTAAAGTATTAATGTAAACCCGGAAACATGCCATATAATTGAGGTAGACGCAGATCGTCAGGTTCGTTAAATTCCAATTTATCTAACCGTTATTGGAATACTTTTTAGGTTACCGTAAAATTATGATTTTGGTAGGAATATAGCTTCATTCGAGTTATCCATGAAAATAGAATCTTTCACATCCATTGAAATTTCAAAACATAAAGAATCAACATTACATTGTATTCTGTAAAGTTCCACCAGAAAATCTGATTTATTGGACATCACAATGATACATACAATTCTTGATGAACATTGAATTCAAAACCAAATCAATACATACATATATATATATATATATATATATATATATATATATATATATATATATATATTATATATATATATATATATATCTCAACTATATATATATAGTTGAGAAATAATTACACCATGAGTCACTTTTTGTCTTTCTAATATCACTATAAGTCATATTTTGCTACTAAGGCACTTTGTCAAAGCTTTCCCTTGTTACAAAAAAAAAAAAATGTGAAAACCCAATTCTATCTTTTTTTCTCTAATCATATTATCTCTCCTTCTCTTCCATCGACAACCACTTATTCCTCATCTCCTCCTCTGTCTTTTTTTTCAATTTTCTACATCAACCGTCAACCACTTATTCTAAATCTTATGCATCAACCACATCTATTATTGTTGATTCCAACTCTTTTTTTTTTCTTTTAAATCTCTAATCGACGAGAAGAATCAAAACTCTAGTTCTCGTGGTTCTTTTTAGATTGGATTCAAAGTGGCTATTTTGCTATGTATCAGCCGGAGAAGATCGAAAGCTTCAGAGTTTGAAGCTGATTCGCTGTCAAAATTATATAATTTGGCGGTCATGATCTTAGATGCAGGTATAGTACAAATATTTGTTGATTCTTTTTCTCTTTGAATGATTAATTTATGGTTTATGATTGATAAGTTAGTTATTAGAATATCATGGGCTATAGGAATTGGTCACAAAAAAGGCTCTTCTCAATATTAGATTCTTTTTGAATATGTGATTCCTAAATGTGATACATCCAATGGACAAAGGCGATGTTGAGTTGATAATTGATCTGGAAAATATTTCTGAACCAGTTGAGATTCTGTTCAAATAACTATTGTTGACCTTCTTGTATGTGTGATGCTATGAACAAGCTTGGCAGTTATTCCAAAATATTAAACTCCTTTGTACATTTTTTTTACAGGTTTCACCTTTGGCTTCTGATTTTTATTCATGAAAGGAATGTATAAGTTATGTGGTGAAGAAGCATGCTATGAAGAGATTAGAGCCTCCATTAAAATCTTTAATGATTTTGGCAAAGCTCATAGGTTCACCCATAAATCTTTCTTGTACATGTGGATAATATATGTAATTTGTACATGTGGATATCACAATCGTACATGTGAAAATTATTTACATCACTGTACATTTGGATCATGATAAACAAGTACATCTACAAACTGCTTATACATGTGTTTTACAATTTTTTTTTATCATGGCAATGGATGAATCGGAAGAGAACAATGGATTTCTATATGTTGTCAAAAGGTTGATTTTTTGGGGAGGGAGTTGGTTTTATTGATAGAAATCTTGAACTTGTCTTCCATTAAATCTCAAAATATTAGCTTTGTCTCAGGTATCTATTGGACCTTCATTCTTTCCCCATGTGTACAATAGCCTAGTTAATTTTTTTTGTGTCCACCGGTTTGTCTCAAGTAACATATATATGTGTGTACACATGTACACTATACATATAAGATTACATTCAACGGTTTTTTATACATGTACACTTCAGAAACCAATGATAATATTTATATTGCATCCACGCATTCTATAGAAAATTTCTTGCAATTTTGATGTTTGGTTTTCAGAAAATTTAAGTAACATATATATATATATATATATATGTACACATGTACATTATACATGTAATATGCACATGTATAGAGATAATGTACACATGTACACTAAACGGGTTTGTACATATGTACATTTCATTTATGCTTAATTTTAATATTTTTAAAGAGAATGGCAATTTTGTAATAAACTCATCTTCTTCAAACTAGGGCTTCCTACGATTTCTGCAACTCATCTCTGAGCCGCAATTGATTTTCTTCATGATTTTTTTTTTTTATGATTTTACATCTAGAACTTACAAATGTTTATTAGATAAGATTAACCGATTATAGTCAAAACACAAACAAACACACTACTTTTCCCATAAATTTCGAATCTTAATTGATTATAACCAAAACGCCATAGCCATTTTCAAACATCCCCTCCAAACGCCAGGAACTTGTATAACTCAAAATTTAGATCTTGCTTCATCACTGAAATTCACCGCCTCTGATAACAATATTTTATCATTGAATCCTATGTGAATTTAAAATGTTTTCTACAGATAATTGAGAGAGATTGAGAAAAGGGCGTACAAAGAGAAAACGGAAAAAAGAAAAAAAAGTAACTGAAAAAATGAAGAGAGAACATGAAAGAGAGAGAGAGGATTATCAAAGGAGGGCAGTGTGATATTTAGCCACTCAGAAAGTATCTGAGTATACAAGAGTGACTTAGGCTGTCATTAAAAATCAAAAAGTAACTTAAGTCGTTAATTTCTCTATAGTTGAGATATCACCAATCCACATATTTGTCATTTCCTATTATGAGTCTTCACTTATTGATTTTTAATAGGTATTATTATGACATAAAATTAACTACGTAGAAAATACTTTTGTAGCTCCTCAAGTTTGATTTTGATTCCGTTTGTCTGATATACGTCTAGAATACAATATTGATTTAACCAACCAAGAATATTTGGGGATCTATTTTAGAGAGGGGGTCATATGGGTATCTGACTAATATGTATGAAAGAGCCAAAGCAGCACTGACCCACCTCACACCCTCTCCATCTTCTCCTCCAACATTTCACATTCCCCCATTTAACACTTTATGGTTGCAACTATTATACATTAACATGCATACCATACTATTAACTATATATGCATATATATATATATAACTTTACCAATATTTCATTAGATAAAATTTCCCAATTAATTAAGTTTTATGTTTAATTAAGTAGATTTTTCTTTGTCAACATTTTAAAATTTACTTTGGAAAATTTGAATTCATCACATGGTTAAAGGTATGAGAGTACAAAAATCATCAGATCTTTGCCTCCCACATACATTTCAGTAGATCAAGATTACAACACATTCATGTGAATATTATATAGAAAGATGAGTTTAAGAAATAATTAAAAAGTGTCTACTATCTTAATTTCACTGTCAGTTTTTGGCGTTATTAGATATATATTAACAGAAAGGCCAGCTGAACCCAGCAAAGATTAATTCTTTTTGTCTGGACAATTAATTTAACAACCAAATTCGTATAAGAAAATTAAGGGCAAAATAACTTTTCTTTTAATTTATCAAAGAGAGAAACAGTCTAATTTAAATTATTTAGGTAATTTGGTTAATGTTATAAAAGAGCTTTGTTCAAAGGGTTAAGATGATTACACTCAAGGTTCTGATTTATTTTAGGTCAGACCGTTTAGATGTCTATAAAAATTTAACGATCATTTGTTTACCTCTTCTTTTTTCAGTTCACATGAAAATATCAAATTTTAGAATTGGGAAAGTAGATAAACAACGTAATTTTACGTTCAAACTTGTTGGAATTAAGCTTCGGGACCTTTATTTTTGCTATGATCAAAACCCTACGCACAAACTTTAAACTGAACAAGCGAATTTTTTTAAAACCTGCAGCCAGCGTGTTACTGGCTAGTGATATACATTATTTTTTTTACTAAACGGTAAATATCATTACAGAAATGAACTTTTGAAGTTACAAGTTGTTGTTACACAATCTCTTAGAACATCTATGCTTGATTACAAGTCAAAAAGGTTTTTAAAATCAGATGACATATATATACTATATATAGATTGGGTTATGATCAAATTAAATTTTAAAACCCTCGTCAATTATACAGTATAATATTTCCATTGATCAGCCCTGGCTTGAAATGGAGTGGTTTTGTAAAAATGTTAAAGATATGGTATGCACTGTTGTAGTATCTATTATGTAAAACATATAAGTTTACTATACAGTAGAATGCCCTTTTTCAAAAAGAAAAGTTTACTATACATATTTCATTTGTAATGTACGGAGTTTACTGTAGAGGCAACATGCTTTGCAGAACTTAAACTATTATAAGAAAGAGAGACAGTAAACAAATATTAAAAGAATTGTGCTTTAAGTTTTAAAAGAAGAGTTAAACATCTTTAACTCGAAACTTGTCTGCTAATTCAATGGAAAACTACAAAGTTCATTCCAGTTTTGCATGTCAGACACTGTCGTTTTGTCAGTAAGCGACCAATTAATCACACTGATTATCTTAGACAACCAGCTAGACCATATCTAAAAGTTCCCCAATAAATCTATTTTATTAAAACTGAAACAGAAGATAAAATTAACCTTATTTTAAAGAGATTGTTATATTTTTTCCTTATTTTCATTCATTTTAACTATTTTATTAACTGTTATTTCCAAATAATTTTATAATATTTATTATAGAAGAATAAAACAAAACTTACCAATTTTAATTATTTTATTATATCTTTTACATTTTTCACACTTTTTAACTATTTCGTTAATTACTTTTACCATACTAATTCATAATTTATTTTACATATTAACCATAATAATTCTTCATGTTTGAATAACTTTTTTCATCTATGACAAGAATTAACAAAAAAATAATATTTATTCACATAATCATATGTGTATGGTATTTTGTTTGGGTGTTCTTTCGAGTATCGAGTTTTTTGAATTTTTAAATTAAGTTCTATTAGGTATTACAAATTTTTAGATATGATACGAATCGAATCCTTCTAAATCCAAATGGATTCAATTCTGATGAATAAAAACCTAAAAATAAACCAAAAGCTATATATTTAAAAATATTATTAAATTTTTTATAAAAACCGATTCGTTCAAGCGCACGGATCAAACTCTATTTTGACATTTTTATCAAAACAGTATAAATAGTTCCATATTCCATATTTAACCGGTTAAACTCATTTGATTTTAGTTCTTTTTTATACTTGGGCATGTATATTTTTTTGGTTTATTCATATCAAACACACCTAACTTTTTTGCTTGCTTTTTAATATTTTAGAGTTCTTCCGGGATTGAAAAGGAAAAATAAAATAGAGCTATTTGTTGTTATTTTTGTTACTTCTGTAATTATTTCTCAAATGTGAACAGGTCGCACTATGTTAATGATTGGTCGTGTAGACTGACTTGGACCACGCTTTTCCCTTTTTGAAAGCCTACTTTTTTTCCTTTTCGTTGGGAAGAAAATGAAAATATTAATTTCATTTGTTTTATTGGTCGTCACATTTATACATAATATATTATTATCCATATTTGTCAGACCGTACCTTTGCCTCTGTGGATACGCAATTCACAGGGACACTTTAATACATCTACTTTTTTTTTTTTGTAACACAGCTTATATTATAAAAGGTTCAAGGAGCATCATCGGTTACAACTGAAGTAAAAGATTCCGGAGCCATGCTCGACGGTCTAACGAAGCTAAAAGACATTACAAAACAACTAAAGATAAAACCATCTAGGGGCGAGTCATGCTCAGCGAAATGAAGAAACCCGAAAGGAAGCTCCACTTTTGATCCCATGGCGATTGTTCCTAAGAACAATTGATAGTCGAAAACGACGTTGATACACCTTGTGTTGTTGACTGGCCAGAGCTTAAGGTGAGAAGCTCTAGAAACGTAGACGACACTGAAAGTACGGAGTCCTATCTGACTTGATTTGGCGCTGAAACAAGAACACTTAGCTTTAAACCCAACACAGCTTACCGAAGAGACTAGGTGAATCTCAAGCTCTAGCTTCACCTCCAAAGAGGTGCTTAGGATGAAGATTGATGACGGAGATGAAGGTTTAATTGGGTCCAAACCTCGGAACTCGACATTACCGTGTTGAGCCCAACAAGTTATACCCAAAAGAGAACTAATCATACAGTCATCGTACTCATTCAACCTGAACGTGTGTGAGCAAACATCGGATAAGAGGTAAAAAGCTTTGAGGAGATTGGGTCTTCGTGTACCAACTCCGGTTTGAAGGTCGCATAGTTGACTCTGTGAAGAACCGTCGATGCTTGAGACGGCGTAATGTGATAGAAGCGCAGCGGTGACATAATAGCAAACAAATCTGGCGCGTCTACACTCTTGCACAATAGTCCTGGCGACGAGGAAAAAGGTGAGAGGATCACACCGTGAAGAACCGTCGATGCTTGAGACGGCGTAATGTGTTGGAAACGCAACGTTGACATAGTAACAAGCAAAACTGGCGAGTCCACATTCTTGCACGGTAGATCCGGTGATAAGGCGAGTGGTAAAAGAGGCGACGAAAGGGGCGAGAGAGGTGGTGGCGGTTGATACTCTCTTCATCTCCGGTTCCATAAATGTATATGAGACTAGATACTGCAGTATGGATGAATAAATCGGAGGGATTCGTCGAAGGAGGCCGTAGTGGTGAAGCTTTAGAACTCGTGAAGCGTAGGCCTGTGGAGACTCGACGGAGCTTGGCGGATTTACAGCGACTGAGAGACTCACAGATCTGTTGAGTCCAACCTCATGCTTAGAAGATCCAGCTTTCTCCCTTGAACTAAGCGGAGTAAGAGCGACGACGGTGAGGCGATGAGCAGCGGCGACGGTAGGGAGCCGAACAGATCCTGTGAACTCACACCGGAACTGAGAAGATTTTACGGTGAGGCGCGGAGTGACTTCGACGGTGACACTAGAAGATGAAACAATGTCGTTGAAAGATTTGACTTTCAGTGTTATTGACATACAGCTTTCTTCCTGGATGC
Source organism: Raphanus sativus (assembly GCF_000801105.2). Classification (NCBI taxonomy): domain Eukaryota; kingdom Viridiplantae; phylum Streptophyta; class Magnoliopsida; order Brassicales; family Brassicaceae; genus Raphanus; species Raphanus sativus. The sequence continues at coordinate 28,346,273 of NC_079519.1, read as the reverse complement.
ACGATGTCCTCAAGATATCAGAGCAGCAGCTATGGTGAGGGGAGATGAAGCTTGAGCAGGTTGACCCAAAGATATGACTCATCTCCATCAGAGAAGTGAGTAGATCTAGAGGTGATGAAACAAGGACTGGAGAAAACGAGAACAGAGCGTTGGAGAGGATGACCTGAGAAGAGGAACAGTGGCGACGCCGGCAAGCTAGGCCGCCGCCGGCGTCGGAAAATGGAACAGACGGTGGTGCCTCGAGCCCCGTGTCAGAGAGCGTTTTAAAACTAGGGCGTCCTTTAATACATCTACTATTAGTCATTAACTGCATATGTAGGTAACATTTATTTCTGCTAACTGATATAGTATAACGTACTGGTTGTATTAAAATTACATTAGAAAATCGAAAGTACATATGGGATTAAAAACTAAGTATAAAAACTACCAATGCAACATATTGAAAATGGTCCTTTCTCAAAGAAACAAACATAATTGTAAATTGTAACATGTAACAACTTAAGTTTCAAAAACATGTAATAACAAAATTTATGCAGGTTATATGATACTTCGTGTTGATAAAAATAACTAATACACTGCCATTTTTTCAAAACTCATAATAACAAAAGGTGTAAATTAAAGGTAGTCGGAATGCTAATTTTCTATATAATAAGTTAATGTCAAGTTAGGGAGATCAGTAGAAAACCACTATAAATGATCAAATATATTTGCTGTAGTCTGTAGATGTTTAGGTATTTATCCAACCGTGACATACACAGCCACCAATTAAATTTGAAATTTAGACGGGATTATATATATAGATCTATTTTTATCGAGTAAGTATAGTAACACTTTTTAATACAACAAATAGTTGAAAAATAAAAGAGTTACCGAAATAGTACAAAGACAGCTAATACAAGACCTGAAGCAGCGAATCTATTGTCCCTCCTTGTACCAGGCAAACTAACGTGCTCTCCATTCACGTTACTCTTTGTAGTTTGTACCTTTTCCCCAAACTAATGTCTTCTTCTTGTTTTTTCTTTTTCGTTTTAATATTAGGTAAATGTTATAGATATACGCATATATTTAGCTGAAATAGATCTGCTATACTAGTATTTTAAAAAAAAAATCAAAATGGAAGTATGTTTATTAGAAGTTTTCTAGTGTAATATATTTTTTCCTGTCAACTACATCGCTATAAGATTGTATACTACACGGTATATAATATTTTAGTTTGTTTTGAAACTACATATGGTTAATATGGCCTCTAGTGTAATCGATTATCTTAATTGGCTATGTCTAGTTGTCTACGCAAAGTGACAAATTACTTTTTCATCAAACCATATTTTTATCGCCCACCAAACATGTAAATTCTAAAATATGACCTGATGAAATAGTTTTAATTAAATATGTAATGTTGGTTGTTAATTTCACCTGTGTATTTAAGAAAAAGTAAAAGCTCCATTTCTCGTCTTTTTTGATTTTCATTACTTGATCTTGTTTATTATTACTTTTTAAATATTCTTCAAAATCAAATTCTTTAGTCCAAAGAAAAAAAAAAAAAATCAAATTCTTACCTTTTTGCCAAGTTCAAAAAAAAAAATTCTTACCTTTTTGATACATAATTAAATTGGGCCACACATTAGAAGAACCCCACTCATATGAATACAAGAGCCATAACAAACGGGCTTGAATGCTTGATTACACTCGCCCTTCAATATCCAAATTTCCGAACCCATAACAAAGTTTAAAATCAATCGTAAGCCTCAGTTCAAGAAACAACTCATACAAATACATTCACAACCATATTCTAAAGTTATGAAATTTTCAGCCAAGTTATTTAACTATTGATTAGAAGATGATATTCTTCTATTTTGGTTTGGTTATCCTGACCACCTCCTCTTTTGATGTTAAAAGAAATACAAGATGATCAAATGTAACAGAATCACACATTACAACATGTTTACAAACATTTTTCAGAAAAAAACATAAGGAAAAATTCAATCCGTGAGTTAAATACTGATTGTTATCACCTATCCCTATAATGTAGATGTTAACGTTACATCATTTTCTTTGATTTATACATTGATAGTTAATGATCCAGAAACTTTTTAAACCAAATGATATCTAATGATTAGTAAACGTAAAATATGATTAAATCTAAGAAAAAGGGTACTGAAATGGAATGAAACAAAAAAAAAGGATCGATGATAGTGTAGTGGATGATGGTCTCCACACATTTGTACCATACAACCTCCAAAATAAAAGTCGTCATCACAGTGTCGTGGCTCATGAGTCATTTGGGCTTTGGCCCACACTACAAACAAAATGTCGTTGAAAATTTTAATCGCTTCTCGACAAGCAAAACAATTAACTTTTTGGGTTTTTTATCAAATAAATACATCATTTTCTTCTTTTAAGAAAGTAACAGATTAAGAAAACAAACATTTCAGATTTTAACGGGAAAAATGATAAATTCGAGAAAAAACGAGCATCTTTGTTATTACCAAAGGCCAATAATATCCACAGTGATGACGATAAACCCCCATCGATAAAAACCACAGAAAAAGTAAAATAAAAAAAACCAGCACTAAAATCTAAGCGATGCGCATTTATCACTTCTGGCACTGTCGACACCTCATGGCATCAATTGCATTCACGAGACTCGAGCAACTACTACCTCCAAAATCCCCGGTCAGGGCCCGTTAATAACCGGTTTAACCCGAAAACCCGACCCGGTTTCCACCTTTAACCTCCCTTCTGGCTTCTGCAGTGATAGCATCGCCCAGTCTCTCTCGTTTGAACCTGAGATTCTGACCCGACCCGACCCGGTATAACCCGAAAACCCGACCCGGGATCAGTCTTTTATGCTCTTTCTGCAGTGATACACCATCGCCAGTCTCACTCCTCTCGTTTAAACCTGAGATTCTGACCCGACCCGACCCGGTTTTACATCCTAACCGTCATGGACTTCTCCACAACAACGACGACGATTACTTCCACGGCGGCGAACGGTTACAGCTCGCCGCGAGACTCTTCAATCCCTTCGAGCTTCACAAAGTTCAACTCCGCTCTAACCGCGGGCCTCCTCAATCCGATGTCTCCTCCTCCTCCTCCTCCGGCGACGCTCGACAAGTCGTCGCGAGCTAGCCCGACGCTATTCGAGATGATGTCCAGCGAATCCGGATCTCCGGTCCAGATCCAGAACCTCGCGCCTCCTCCGTCTTCCTCCTCGAGGACGACGAGCGGGAGCCATCTCGTCATCTCGGCTCAGGACAAGCAAGCCCTCGCAATGCAGCGGATATCGAATCTCTTAGTGACTCGGAGCCCCGGGAACCAGTTCAACGACCCGGCTTCGAGCGACGTGAAGCTCACTCTGAGCTCCAAAGACGGGATTTGCGTCACGATGTGCGTGCACAGGCAGATTCTCGTCGCTCACAGTAGGTTCTTCGCCGTGAAGCTTTCCGATCGATGGTCGAAACAGCAGATGGCGCCTCCTCCGTCGTCTTCTCCTTACATTGTCGAGATCTCGGATTGTGATGACGTGGAGGTTTATATAGAGACGTTGATGTTGATGTACTGTAGGGATCTAAGGAAGAAGATGATGAGGCAGGATGTTTCTAGGGTTCTTGGTATCTTGAAGGTATTGTTTAAGAAAAAAACTTTGTAATGGAAGATTGAAAAAATCTCAAAGTGTTGTTTCTGTTACAGGTTTCTGCGGCTATTGGGTTTGACGCTGGAGTGCTGTCGTGTCTGGAGTATTTGGAAGCTGCACCGTGGTCGGAAGATGAAGAGTGCAGGATCGCTTCGTTGTTGTCTGAGCTACACCTTGAGAACGTGGGAGCTACAGAAGTTTTGAGAAGGGTTTCTGTGGAAGCTAGTCATAATGGGAGCAACGATGAGGTGCTTTTAAATCTTTTGCATATAGTTCTCGAGGGGAAAGACGAGAAGGCGAGGCGTGACATGAAGACCCTCGTTTCGAAAATGCTTAGAGAGAACTCCTCTGGGAACGATCTTAGGAAAGAGTCATTGTATTTAGCCTGTGACGGGTGTTTGCATAAGCTCAAGCGTCAGTTTCTGCAAGCGGCGGAGTCTGATTTGGAGAATGTGGATCAGATAGCGAGACAAGCGGATAATCTGCACTGGATTTTGGATATTTTGATTGATAGACAGATCGCAGAGGATTTTCTTGTGATGTGGGCTTCGTTATCTGAGCTGTCTGATGTGCACGGTAAGGTTCCCGTTGTTCATAGGTTTGAGATTAGTAGAGTGACGGCGAGGATCTTTGTTGGGATTGGGAAGGGGCAGATTCTGACTCCGAAGGAGGTGAGGTGCTTGTTGCTGAGGAACTGGTTGACACCTTTCTATGATGATTTCGCGTGGATGAAGAGAGCGTCGAAAGGGCTTGATCGGTATTTAGTGGAGGATGGTTTGAGCAATACCATTCTCACACTTCCTCTTGCTTGGCAGCAAGAGTTTTTCTTGGCTTGGTTTGATCGGTTCTTGAACTCGAATGAAGACTGTCCTAATATCCAGAGAGGGTTTGAAGTTTGGTGGAGACGGGCCTTCTGGAGAAGGAAAGAACAGAGTCAAGAGTCTCCTCGGCTTAGAATCATAGCTTCGGCCACTGATAACTCTTGAGAGAGATCTGTTAAACCCTGTGCGCTGTTTCTTGAGGATCACACGGTGAGGAAAGAAGATGAATCCGAATCCGAAAGAGGAGGTTATGTGAGATATTGGACTCGGGATTGGGGAATGGTGAATGGAGGTGTTGTGCAAGCTTAATCGAATTTTAATACATCGATCGATCACGATTAGAATTAGTTTTTGCATGAACATGATCGTTGGAAGTAGTTTTCGTTTTGATTGAGCCAGAGCTCGTTTTTTTTTTGTACATCTCTCTCTTACGTTTTCTTATTAGTATCCAATGTATCTGAAAAGTAACTTTGAAGTCAAACCACTCTCTATGCTTTCTCTACTTTTGTTACGGCTTTAATTCATGAGGTTCTGTCTTCTTGTTTCGTATACTAAAATGACGTTGAAAATCTATCACCGCGTACACCATTTGAGGAGATTTTAAGTTCGTAATAAGTACACAAACAAAGACTCAAAGGTATAATGCCATAACAGAAAGAACATAATCAAAGGTTATCAATCTCAAGTATGGTCTTGAAGCTAATATCTTCATTATGCCTGCTGATATGGACATCAAAAACAGTGACTACCTTAAGAAACAAAGGGTATAAAGATGTGTATACTTTAAAATGTAAACTTCAAAAAGCTCTTGGTTGATCTTCTGGATAGAGATGTTTGATTTTAAGCAAAGAGTTAACAAAGTATATCCTATGTTGTAGCAATGTTAATAACCTCATGATGATGGTAATCGAAACCCCGTGAAACAAATATCTTGGAGACACAAACAAACACATACGCATAGGAACGTATAAATGCAACAAATGATTTATCTGGGCAGTTGTTAAGTTGAAGAAAGTGAGAAATGCTATGGATTTACATTACAGTTGAGCTTGGAAAGCTCACAAACTGCTTTTCATATTCTCCAAGATCTGCACATTAATAAACTCATGAACCCAATGAGAACAGGTATTTATCAACACATTATTCATACCTCTGATTTACTTGAGTCATCGGTAAGGATGACATCAACTCCGACCTAGGCAGCTACATTAGTTCCATCTCACAAGTCTAAGAAAAAGTAAGCAGTCAAAACATATGTACCCAGAAGACAGTTTTGTAATCGGCAAAGCTAACCACCACTGGTTCAAAACAGTTTTATAGTCAAAGTGTTTGCTTCAAGGATGAACACTAAGAGCATTTATTTATTCATTCTTGATTCTTTTTACATTCTTTAAACTATAGAAATTTTATCAAAAAAGTAGCAATAGATGTAACAAAGTCTTGTTTGCATATAATTTCACATTCATTCAAAAAAAAAAAGGAAAAAGAAATTGAGAGTTGTCCCACATCGGTTAGTTGGGGAAGTGAGGAAATGATTAGTTGGGTATAAACGGATTAGCGTTGGGTTAGTTTAAAACTATGATCCTTCAGACAAGTTAAAAGGGAAGTGATGAGTGGTTAATACTCGCTAATTATGCGAGAAGAGTGTTTCGCTCAGCCTGTTACGACAATTGAGCGCTCCTCCTTTCTCTAACCATCAGATCCCTCTTCTGAATTTATAACTTTTCTCGTATCTTTAACATTTTTATTTTTAAAACAGTTTCCTTTTAACTCAACATTTTTTTTGCTGATGCCTCTTTTCCTTAAAAGAGTTTTCGTTAGTGCTTTTTAGTCAATAATTTTCTTCACAATATTTTTTTTTTCTGTTTTAGAAACATTATTAAGTGAAACATATTTGGTTTGGTTTGCTATGAATAGTAAGTTTATCTTCATACACTCAGGTGATGCAGTTAGGTATAGATATCATAAGATATATATCATAAGATAAATAGTAGTCTCGGTTGTCGTCTATGTAATCTTTTTTCATATCATAATTGTAATTTCATAATGAATCAGCTTTGAAAAAAATGTTGTTTTAAGATCCGAAACAATTAAACCGTCGATTTAAAGCTATTGCAAATCTGCACAAGTACTTGCAAAAATGTGTAAAAGGCAAGACATGGCCAATTTGATTGATTAGTCGACCAGTGACGAGAAAGTAAATGTTATCATCACTTTAAATGTTTTGGAATGTAAATGTTATCATCACTTTTCATAGCTATTTTCGTCTATCATCCCTATTACAAGTATCGAGAATTTACAGAACTGACTAGGGAGGAGATATTGCGGCAACAACTAGTTGTTTGTTCGTTATCCCCATTCGCTATGACTAGTTGGATCTCAGCTCTTTCATTACTATATTTGGCCTTCATGGACTCATATCTCATCAATGATGCTATTATTGGCGTTGGATCCACATTCATAGCTCCCATGAACGAGGCTATCGTCATCGCTGCTTGGTCTGATTCAGATTCATAGCTGTTTTCGTCCGTCAAGAACTTGGCACCACATTCAACAACGTCAAAGTCGTTGTATTTGCTGCTGAACTCGAACACTATCTCTCTGTGAACTTCAGGAAGGCCTTCTTCTTCGTCATCTTCTTCAAACAAGCCAGAGGGAAATATAAAAAGATGTTCCGCTCGACATCTGGATAGGTCGAAGTTGAACGACTTGTCATCAGAGTTTGCCACGTCGCCGTTGACTACGCGACGACATAGGAGTTGTGAAGATCTATCCTCTCTGATTTGATGGTTTGGTAAGAGCACGAGGCAAACCTTGAATCTGGTGGAAGCAGAGTGAGCAAGTGTTAAGGAACTTCCTCTGGCTCGGTGATCGAACTCTGGAGGTACTTGTCTTCCCGGTAAGAAAGCAGACCCGAGACAGAACCATTGTTGGATGATTGCTTGATGTCGCAGTTTGAAGCAGTTGGTGAAAGACATTCTCGCATTCGGGTTGTGAAGAGGGGAAGCGACTTCCTCGAGTGACTCACAATCGTTTGCAGATAGGAGCATGAGCTGAGAAGGAAGCTCTGGCAATGACGTTAGTTTTCTGCATCCACAAATCTTTAGCTCAAGTAGTAGACGAAAAGATTTGATGCAATCCGGAATCTTTTTAATAGAAGATTTTCTTAGGTCTAGTTCGGTTACATACTTAGGGAGATGTGTTATTTCCTTGAGCTTGCGACAGCCTATCATAGAGTAAGATAGAGGACGAGTGCGAAGGCTAGTTGATGTAGCTACATCTTCAACCGCTGTCTCTGATATATCCATCTGCCTAATATTATTCTTTGACATAAATGGAATATGTCTCAGTCTTGAGCATCCTTTCATACTTACACGTTTAAGAGATTCCAAGTTCATGTGAGCTGGTATGACTTGTAGGTTTGTGCAGTGATCCATCCACAGATCCTTTAGTTTATGAAGACGCGAACAAGAGGGTGGAAGCTCTACTAAGCTCTGGCAATAACTTAGATACAATCCTTTAAGATTTGTAGCATTTGAGAGATCAGGGAGCTCCTTCAAATGAAAAGACCTCTGCAAATCTATCTCCTTGAGATTTGTAAGCGGCTGCAATGTAAAACCACACAAGAAGCAGAGAGGAAAAACATCATATATATAACATGAAGAGAAAAAAAAAAACAATATTCAAGAAATCGTTAGGCGGTGTTAGAAAAGCCCCTAAGAACAATTTTTTCAAAGCCAAGACCCAACTTTTTATCGGTATTCAAAACGTTTGGTTCATATCCGATTTGCCCACTAGTGCTGCCTGAACCCGATTTTTAAAACTCTGAAAAGAATATATATCTTCAGAATGAAAATGCAACACCAACCTGGGTTCCTTGCCAGAGGTAAAGTCGCCTAAGGATCGAATGTGTGAATGTGCAAAGCTTGTTAATAAAACAGTTTCTTCGTTTTATTAAACTCTTAACTTCTTGAGATCATCTTACAATATAGATCTCTATATATAGGGTCTTAGCTTAACCTATTACAATGTGATCTAGAAACTTAACATAAATCTAAATCAAGTTTTTCCTTTTTAGTTATTCAAACTTCCTTTTATGAATAACTTGTTTCCTAAGCTATTTTTGAAGCTTATCCAACATTCTCCCTTCTAAGCTTCAAGCCATCTTTGCTTAAGTCTTGAACTTGAATCAGTTCCCTCATCTCTTTGAACTTGATTCTTGCTAAAGCTTTAGTTAGGATGTCCGCTTTCTGCTTTTCTCCAGGAACATGTTCCACATCAATCTCGTCTTGCTCTACTCGTTCGCGAATGAAATGGAACCTCTTGTGAATGTGCTTGCTCCTACGGTGAAACACGGGATTCTTGGCTAATGATATAGCTGACTTGTTGTCCACTCGTATCATCGTCTTCTTCATCTCTTTTCCTGTAATCTCACTTATCAAATCTTGTATCCAGACCGCCTGCTTTGCTGCTTCCGTTGCCGCCATATACTCTGCTTCACACGAGCTTAAAGACACCGTGTCTTGCTTCTGTGAGCACCAAGTGATTGGCGTTTCTCCTAGACAAAACAAGTGACCTGTCGTACTTCTTCCATCGTCCGGATCCGTGTTGTGACTACTATCACTATATCCCACGAGATTCATTGATCCACCTTGCTCGTAAGATAATCCGTACCCGACTGTTCCCTTTAAGTACCTTAGCACTTGCTTCAGTGCGTTGCCGTGAGACGTTCTTGGTGAATGCATATATCTACTCAAGATGCCCACTGCGTAACACATATCTGGTCTTGAGTGCATAAGATATCTGAGACAGCCAATTCTTCTTCGATAAAGTGTAGCATCTATCTCAGGTTCGTCGAGGCCTTTTGAGAGTTGCAGACCGAACTCCATGGGTATACATGTCGAGTTGCAGTCGTCCATTGCAGCTTCCTCCAATACTCTCATCGCATACGCTTCTTGATTGATCATGATGTACTTTGAGCTTTGTCTTACTTCCAATCCGAGGTAGTAGGTTAGAAGACCTAAATCAGACATCTCAAAGTTCTTTGACATGTTCTTCTTAAACTCTGAGATTTCTTTTGCAGAGTCTCCGGTAATGAACAAGTCGTCAACGTAGATAGCTACGATAAGAAGCTTTCCTTTATCATCCTTTCGATAGACCGAATTTTCTTTAGAACACCTCTTGAAGCCGAGTTGCTTCAAAGTTCGATCAAGCTTTATGTTCCAAGCTCGTGGAGCTTGTTTCAATCCATACAAGGCCTTGGAGAGTTTGAAAACTTTATGCTCTTCTCCCTTCTTTTCAAACCCTTCAGGCTGTGACACATAAACTTCTTCGTGTAACTCACCATGTAAGAATGCTGTCTTGACGTCTAGATGGTGAATCTCCCACTTATTCGCAGCAGCTAACCCAATCAGGAGTCTTATGGTTTCTAATCGAGCCACTGGTGCAAACACTTCATCAAAGTCGATACCATGTTCTTGTACGTAACCTTTAGCTACGAGTCTCGCTTTGAACTTGTTGATAGATCCATCAGCGTTTCTTTTGATCTTGAAGATCCACTTGAGACCGATGATCTTTGCTCCAGCTGGCTTGTCTGTTAGCGTCCATGTCTTGTTTATGTTGATCGAATGGATCTCGTCTTCACATGCCTTCGTCCATCTTTTATCTCCCTTTGCTTCTTGGAAATTCTTTGGCTCATCATTGATAACATGAAGCAACAGCTCACATTCTATCTCAGCAAGTAAAATGTAGTCATCTAGGTAACTAGGTTTACTTGTTTGACGAGTTGAGCGCCTTACTTCCTGTGTCGAGCTTTGATCAACTTCTTCTTCTTCGTTGTGTGTTACATCTGATTCTTCGTGTGTAACACCTGTATCGTCTTTTTGCTGCTCTGTTTCTGCATTCGCGGTTTCTTCTTGTTGTGTGCTGGCTATAAACGGACCATTCCCTTCGTTTACAGTCAATCCCCACGTCATACGGAACATACCAGAGTCGTCTTGTCCTTCCTTAGTAGCTCCCTTCCAATCCCAACAAGTCTTCTCGTCAAAAATTACGTCCCGACTTACGACTATCCTTTTGAAGGTAGGATTATAAAGTCGATAAGCTTTCGTGCCTGGTTCGATTCCGAGATGAACGAGAGCTTGAGAACGATCATCAAGTTTCCTTAGATGAACTGAATCTACTTTCGCGTGAGCAACACATCCAAAAACTCTTATGTGACCTACGTTAGGCTTTCCTCCCTTCAAGCTTTCGTATGGAGTTTTATTCTTCAATGCTCTAGTAGGAACACGATTGATCACATATGTTGCGTGTCGCACGGCTTCTCCCCACATGTAGTTCGGTACCTTCATAGCTTTCATCATGCTTCGAGTCATCTCCATTAAAGTACGATTCCTTCTCTCCACAACTCCATTCTGTTGTGGAGTATATGGTGCTGTTAAATGGCGTTTGATGCCATGTTTGTTGCAAAAGTCTTGGAAATCCTTTGACGTGAACTCTCCTCCTCTGTCCGTACGGAGTGTTCCGATTGTCTTGTTTGCTTCCCTCTCAACAAGGGCTTTAAAACTCTTGAATCTATCAAAGGCTTCACTCTTTTCTCTCAACAAAATAGACCACATATATCTCGTACAATCATCAACTATGACGAAGATATAGTTGTTGTGACCTTGTGTTGCCGGTGATATGGGACCGCACAGATCCGCGTGTAACAGCTCGAGAGCAACCGAAGCTCTGTATGCAGTTGCTGCAGGAAAGCTGTGACGCGTCTGCTTCCCGACCAAACATGAGTCACACAACTGCTTCTCTTCATGTATTTCAGGTAAGCCACGAACCATATCATGTGTTGCCATGGCCCTTATTGTCTTGAAGCTTATATGACCAAGGCGTGCGTGCCATCTCCATGGTTCCTCCTTGATCTTTGCGAGTAGACAAGTAGGTTTACCGACTTTGAGTGATATCTTATATAGACGATTAGAAGCTCTCTGAACTTTCACCAAAAGTCTACCGCTTGGATCTCTCAAAGTGAGGTAATTCTCTTTCATCCTTATGTCACACCCTTGTTCAGTTGCTTGACCCAGACTTAGTATGTTACTCTTCAAGTTCGGTATGTAATATATGTCGGTTAGGAGCTTCTGTTCCCCTGTCTTGGCTTCAAAGAGAATAGATCCTTTGCCGTTTATATCTACATACGAGCCATCTCCGAACTTGACTTTTCCTTTGATGTTCTCGTTGAGCTCTGAGAAGTAAGATTTTTCACCAGTCATGTGATTGCTCGCACCGTTGTCTAGATACCATATGCCATCTTCTTTCTTGCTTGGCTCTAGTGAATTCGGTAAGACTTTCTCTTCGTTGAGATACACAACTTGATGCATGTATAACGCAGCTTCTGCTACCTCCGTTTCTGTCTTGTTGAGCTCTTGTTTCTCTTCTTTCTTCTCAGGACACACGGATTTGAAGTGTCCCTTCTTCTTACAATTGAAGCATGTGATCTGGGAGTAGTCTTTCTTCTCTTTGTTCCCCTCGCCAGTGTTGCTTCTTCCTCGTCCTCTACCTCTGTTTCCTTGACCACGACCACGATATGATCCTCTTCCTCTGCCTCTCGAGTTCTGATCGCTTGATGTTTCAGTGCTTGAGAACAACAGATTGTTTTGTTGATCATATGCAGTTTTGCCTTTGACTCGTTCTTCATATGCTTTGAGTCTTCCAATAATATCTTCAAAGGAGGTTTTGTTTAGATCAAGCATCTGCTCTATTGATGCCGTCATGTGAATGAATTTCATTGGTAGACTGTTGAGAAGTTTCTTCACGAGCTTTGGTTGATCAATGCTCTGTCCCAACGAGGACGCTTTTGATGCAAGCTCTGTTAACTTGCTCGTGAAGTTATCTATACTGTCCGAGTCTTCCATACTTAATCGATCGAATTCATTCATCAGCGTTAGTAGACGAGCTTCTTTAACGCGTTCAACACCAAGGTTTCTGGTTTTAATGGCTTCCCATATAACTTTAGGGGAGTCATCTTCTCCGGCTTGTAAAACCATCGCTTCAGGTATTGAACCGAACAGAAGTCCCGTTGCGAGATCGTTTCTTTCTTCGTCGTCAGTGCCTGGATCTACTGCACCCCAAACTTTGTGAACTTTTAACAGAATCTTCATCCTCTTTGCCCAAACAGTGTAGTTCGTCGTATTGAGCATCGGACAGATTACAGCACTCGGAAAGTCTTCTCTTCTTCCTAGTGGCTTCATCTCTGTTAAAGCTTTTGTATCAGCCATGGATACAGCTTCTCGATTTCACAATCACACAAAAACCTAAGCTCTGATACCAAATAAAGTCGCCTAAGGATCGAATGTGTGAATGTGCAAAGCTTGTTAATAAAACAGTTTCTTCGTTTTATTAAACTCTTAACTTCTTGAGATCATCTTACAATATAGATCTCTATATATAGGGTCTTAGCTTAACCTATTACAATGTGATCTAGAAACTTAACATAAATCTAAATCAAGTTTTTCCTTTTTAGTTATTCAAACTTCCTTTTATGAATAACTTGTTTCCTAAGCTATTTTTGAAGCTTATCCAACAAGAGGTACTCGAGCTGGCTATCTTGCATATCAAGTTTCACAAGATATTCAGGATGAAAGGAAGGATGAAGACACTTGTTTGGGTATGCCTCCCAATGCAGTAACCTTAGACGACGCGGAAACTCCATATCCTCAGGTATATGCACTACATCATTCCCAGCCTCTTTACTTTTGTAAACTCTGAGGAATCGAAGTTTTGGCATTCTTCTGAAAGCTCTCGGGCTTATAGATACTTCATCAATATCAGATGTATCAAATGATATGCCGGAGATAACTCTAGTACCCTACACCATTATTGTTGATGGTTATTCAAAATAAAAACATATTGTTAACACGATAGTTCCTTCCTATGAACAAAGAATACAAGAGAAAGGACTTACTTTTGCATGTTCAAGAACATCACATATCTCTGGAGCATCTATCAGGATCCGGCGTTTCCAGGGCTCTTGTTTATGGATGGCTTTTATACCCATTTGTTGTAGTAATCTGTGCATCTTTATTGTTTCCTTCTTGTCATATAACTCTATCAGAGATCTGTTTTCAAGGACTTTCAACCCGTGTTTGACATCCAAGTCACCGTCATCAAACATGGTTTTCACAATATTACCATCTTCATAGTTCAAGAAGACTGCAATGTGGAGAAATAGCGTTTGCTCATTCTCATCTAAACTTTCATAGCCCACTCTTAGTACTTCCTCAATATCTCGATCAAGAACAGATTCCAGCCTGTTCATTACATCTTCCCACTCGTCTTCTTTCTTCCCACGTAAAGATGAACCCACCACACGTAGACCCAATGGAAGATTACCACAAAGGTCAGTTACTTGTAATGCAAGCTCTTCAAAACCAGCATGTGGATAGCTTTGTTTAAAAGCATATCTACACAGGATCTCATGAGCGTCTCTTCTAGATGGAAACTCAACATGGTACGTATTGTTGATACCATGTTGCTGCAGAAGCTCTTTGTTTTCCGTGGTAACCACAACCCTACTTCCACGACCAAACCAAGAAATGTCTCCAGCCAACGCCTCCAATTGTTTTATATTGTTCACATCATCAAGAATGATTAGCACTCTCTGGTCGTGTAGCCTTTCTTCTATCACACCTAAATGGCATATCCTAATACCATCTTGTTTCAAAATATTCGAAAGAAACTCTTCTTGTAAACGCAGCTTCAAACCATACTCATCAAAACCATTGGGATAGCTTCCTCTAAGATTGTCAACAAAACAAGTAAGCTGGAACCTATAAGAGTGCAAGCTATGTATTGCTCTAGCTATGGTAGTCTTACCAATGCCTGCAGGACCAGAGATCGCAACCACCTTAACTCCATCGTCATCAAAATCCAACAAAGACTCCATTTCTCTCAAATGAGCTTCAAGTCCAACCATGCCATCAAAATCCCTAGACGGTGTAGCATTCAGTTTATTTGAAACATCTCTGGCAATTTTCTTGATCATTTTTGCTTCGTTTGACCTGAGGAAGCATAAAGAAAAGAAAAACACCGTTTTCATTTAACAAATAACATTCCCTTAATCATCTAACAAAATCTATGAAATAAAGTCAAATTAATTAAAGACTAACCATCTTAAGAAGTCTTCTCCAGCAATGTTACCCACTTCGTTCAAAGCTTTGCTCCATTTCTGCCTTTCCTCGTCCGTCTTACTTGCACAAGTTTCATTGAAAGCGATCCCGAATTCCCCGGTCTGTTTCCGTACATCGGATGGATCCACTCCATAGAAGATGGTCATGACTATCTGCCCCATAGCTTTCTTGCGTTCCAATATCTCCACCAGTTCATTTAAACACCAGCTTGACGAAGCATAGTTCTTGGAGAGAATCACGATCGAGATCCTAGATTCTTTTATAGCTTCTGTGAGTGAAGGGGCGATGGTTGCGCTTCTCGCAATCGCCTGATCATCGAACATAGTGATCCCGCTGTGGGTAAACTGTTCACGTATGTGACTGAGAAGTGTTTTACGGACGTCTGGACCGTGGAAGCTCGCAAAGACACTGTAGATGTAGTTACGAGACGTAAATGAGGAAGATGCCATGAGAGACGAGCTAAGAGAAATGGAAAAGGGTAATGAGTAGTCTTGAGATAAATAAAATGTGTAGTGGGAAAGCTATATAAATAAAAACAGAAATTAAAAGGGATGCTTCCTTTGTATTTTCGGAGTTGTTTTTTAAAAATGTCACTAAAATGATTGTTGCATGACTATAATCTTCGCTATCGTTCATTTCTAAGCATTTATAAAATTGTACATAAAAGTTAAAACACATAAAGTCCTTTGAAAAGTAAGACATGGTCCCTAAAAAGACTTTAAGTTCGAATCTCACAGGAAACTATTAACTTGCTTCCTCGTAATTTCACATTTGGACCAGAAGGATGGAGATGGTAAGTCACTTGCGCAAACCGTGTGAAGTAAGATAAGGTTGTAATTTATATGTATTTGTTTAAACTAATACTATATTTTTAAATTAGATATGTAATTTGAATATATAATATCATGTCGATTTAGTTGTTACTTGGACATATCAAATTGTATTTACTTCTTCAATTTTAACTATAGTAGTTTGGCCTTAGTATTTTTTTTGTGCTGAAAAAAGTAAAAATTTGATTTTTTTTTTTTTGCAACTAGACTTTTGATCTTGGGCAAAAAATTTAGATTATTTAAGTTATTTTGATCCTTGTTAAACTAAATCTGATTAGTTTTATTTCTTGCATTAGCTTAGTTCTTCTTCTTAAATATCTATACATACTTTCATAATTCTTTTGTACAATTTGATATTTCTCGATCTGTATAAATAGTAGAAAAAACTGAAATGATCTAATGAACGGATATCAATACTTACAACATAACTTTTTTTTGTTGTAAATTATTAGGTCTGGAAAAAACCTGAACCCTATCTAAAAGGTAGTATCGAACCCGAATCAAAACTGGTTAAGATTAGAACGGTTCAAAATTTTGGCATCTAGAAAACTTGAATCGAATTTAACCCGAACCAAAATATTCGGGTATTTGAATATATCCAAATTAGATTTATATACTTAAGTGTATTAATTATTTTCAGATTTAATATCCGAAAGAATATCCAAAATATATATGATCATTTTGAAGTTTTCCAAAATACTTAAAAATATATTCAAACAGTCAAAACTAAATATCAAAAATAGCTAAACAATACTCAAAACACCGAAAGCATTTGAAACATCCTGTTGTTTCTCCATCCAAATGAAAAGACATTGAATTTGAAGTCCCTGAGGTGTAATAAAAGCATAAGACATGAGAGAAACTGAGAGAGATGTATAACCATAACCTACCCACTTCTTTTTTTTCCTTTTATATTTTCTTCTACTACAGAGGAGAATATTAAAAAAAATTACTTTGTCTTCAATTTTTGAGTAAAAGGTTCATATTTTTATATTTTTTATAATAGAAGAATTCTATTATGGAGAAATCTTTATAAATAAAATTATTTTATTTCAGGGAAAAACAGAAGTGGTTAAAGATGTTCTATTGAGAGTTAGGTTGAGTCAAATACTAGAGTTAGTTATTATGTTTACAAAAAATAAAGTTTTCAAGTTAATATGTCGGTTCGGAAAGAGATTTAAAATTGCAATTTCTCTATGTTTTATCCCCTCATCTGGGGCTTATCCGAATACATCTTTCTGAATTCTTGATTATGAACCACTCGGGATCCTCTCTCATGGTTTCTCCCATTTCTTCCTCGCCTCGGACTTGGAGATACCGCGTCTTCACCAGCTTCCATGGACCAGACGTCCGTAAAACGTTTCTCAGTCATTTACGCAAACAGATTAACAAGAATGGGATTTCGATGTTTGACGATCAAGGAATCGAGAGAGGCCAAACCATTGCCCCTGAACTCACACAAGCAATCAGGGAATCGAGGATCTCGATCGTGGTGCTGTCCAAGAACTATGCTTCTTCCAGCTGGTGTTTGGATGAGCTGGTGGAGATTCTGAAGTGCAAGGAAGAAACTGGGCAGATAGTGATGACGGTCTTCTACGGAGTAGATCCATCTCATGTGCGGAAACAGACAGAAGATTTTGGGAAAGTTTTCAATGAAACTTGTGCTGGTAATACGGAGGTGAAGAGACAAAAATGGAGTCAGGCTTTGACCGATGTGGGAAACATAGCCGGCGAGCACTTCCTAAACTGGTTTGTGTCTGATCATACTTTTCTAATCTATTTCTTTTTCATCTATTAATAGGAGGCAATTCCTCTAATGCCCCCTATATCTCATTCCTTAATCTTTATTAGATAGTTTTTTTTTTAATTTTATATGTCAAATAAAAAATCATAAAATTAAAATAGAAACGTAAAAAAATAATTTGATTTATAGAATTTGATAACAATATTTCAAAAATCAAAAAACTGTTTTTTCATATTTTCTCGAGAATCATCAAAATATGATTAAAAACAATTTTAAAATATTATTTGATGATTTTGAAAGATATATAATTTAAATATTTGTCTATAGGTTCACTAATCCATAGAAAGTGTTAGGATTTAGTTTTGAAAAAAGGAAAAATTTGATTTGGTATTTTGAGTTTTGATCAAAAATAGAATTATGGAAAATAGCATAGGAGAGCCCATAAAATATTGTCTTACCACAAATAGGGGCACAGAAGAAGTTGGCTATATTTATTAATAGTGTCACACAGGGATGGGGTAAAAAACCAAATCAAATCAAACCAAATCAAATCAAACCAAACCAAACTAAACCAACCCAACCTAATTCAAACGGATCCAAACCAAAATGAAACATATGTTTAAACCATTAGGTTCAAGATTTTATCAACCAAAATTATTCTGTTTGGTTAGTTTTAAACGGAACCAAACCAACAATTAAAGTATTTTTAATTACATAAATGAAATATACTAATAATATGAGGCATGAGACAGATCATATATCCGAAATATTTTATGATGTCTGGATTCAGATCCATTAGATCCGTAAAATTGCTATTTAGATTTAGATCCGGATATTTGAATTAAAATCTGAATACCCACAGATGTCCGAATCCATTTTTTCTTTAAAAAACAAAACTATATTAAAAACAAACTAACTAACCATTTAATTAGTCTATTAAAAATTATTTCTTTATAAATTGAAAAATCATTGACAAGTAACAAATTTTAAATTTTAATTACTTTATATAAATTATACATATTATACATATTTAAATATAATTTTATTTTAAAAATATACAAAGACGGACCTGGGTTTCCAGACCTAAAACTTTGCTATCCGGATCCGGATCTGTCGAATCTGTAAAATTTGTATCCGGATCTGGATCCACACCTCCATATATCCATTTTTTGGAGCAGATCAAAGCGGACCCATACCTAAATAATATCATGAATTAATATATTCAACCATTTAACATGTATAAGACATAGTTTTATACATTTTACTTCTAAATGAATAAAATAAACACATACATTAACATCAAACTGAAAAAATACATATGATATTTATATTAAGTTTGAAGATAATAATATAAAATTATTGGATTACATCTTTTACATTTGTATTGTTTTTATATTTGATATTTGGTTTTATATTTAAATATGAAGAAAACAACAATTTGTGATGAAGCAGAACTCAAAGATCAACTCGCTGAACTGGACAAACACAAATTAAACCAAATTAAATACAAATCAAAAACACAAACTAAATGAACTAAAACCAAAGCAAACACAAATTAAACTAAACTAATTTGAGTTGACTTTGGTTAAAGTATTTTTAAAGCCAAATAAACTAAACCGAATCGAACCTAAAGCAAACCCGTAAATTAATCGCTCACCCCTACTGTTATATGATGAACAAGAGGAGAAATAAAAAGGTGAATAGAGTATGTATATCTTAAATGAGTATGATATTGTGTTTGTTGAATAAATATTAATTATCGTGTTGGGGAAAGAGAATGCTAATCTTGTTATTCCTTTTGTCATCACAATTTGATGGTAACAATTTATTTTCCTCTTTTGCTAGGGTCAAAGAAGCAGATATGATTGAGAAAATTGCTACCGATGTATCGAACAAACTGAATGCCACACCGTCTAAGGATTTTGATGGCATGGTGGGTCTTGAAACTCATTTGAGAGAAATAAAGTCCTTGCTTGATTTAGATAATGATGGAGTCAAGATGGTTGCAATCACTGGACCTGCAGGGATTGGTAAGAGTACCATTGCCCGAGCTTTGCATAGTCTATTGTCTAATAGGTTTCAGCTGACTTGTTTTGTGGACAACCTTAGAGGAACCTACCCTATTGGTCTTGATGAGTATGGTTTGAAGTTTCGTCTACAAGAAGAGATGCTTTCAAAGACTTTGAACCAAAATAGTTTGAGAATATGCCATTTAGGTGTGATAAAAGAAAGGCTACACGACCAGAGAGTGCTCATCATTCTTGATGATGTGAACAATATAAAACAATTGGAGGCGTTGGCTGGAGATATTTCTTGGTTTGGTCCTGGAAATAGGGTTGTAGTTACCACAGAAAACAAAGAGCTTCTGCAGCAACACGGTATCAACAACACGTACCATGTGGAGTTTCCATCTAGAAGAGAAGCTTTTGAGATCCTGTGTAGATATGCTTTTAGACAAAGCTATCCACATGATGGTTTTGAAGAGCTTTCATTAAAAATAACTGAGCTTTGTGGTAAGCTTCCATTGGGTCTATGTGTGGTGGGTTCATCTTTACGTGGGAAGAAAGTAGATGAATGGGAAAACGTGATGAATAGGCTAGAAACAATTCTTGATCATCAAGATATCGAGCAAGTGCTAAGAGTCGGTTATGAGAGTTTACATGAGAAAGAGCAATCTCTATTTCTCCACATTGCAGTCTTCTTCAACAGTAATGATGGTGATCTTGTGAAAGCCATGTTCGCTGACAATAACTCAGATATCAAACACGCGTTGAACATCTTAACTAACAAATCTCTCATATATTTATCTGAAGATGGAGAAATAGTGATGCACAAGTTACTACAACAGGTGGGTACAAAGGTCGTTCACAAAGAAGAACCTTGGAAACGCCGGATCTTAATAGATGCTCATGAGATCTGTGATGTTCTTGAACGTGCCAAAGTAAGTTTTTTCTCTAAGTCATTTGTTATATATTCCTTTTAAAATCATTTATACTTCAAACAATTAAGTCACTAACACTCTATTTATATCTGCAATAATTGGTTTAGGGTACTAGAGATGTTTCCGGCATATCATTTGACATATCCGATATCGATGAAGTATAAGCCCAAAAGCTTTTAAAAGGATGCCTAATCTGCGATTCCTCAAAGTATACAAAAGTAAAGAAGATGGAAATGAGATATTGCATAACCTGAGGAGACGGAGTTTCCGCGTCGTCTAAGGTTACTAGATTGGAAGGCATACCCAAGCAAGAATCTTCCTCTCGGCTTTTGCCTGAATAATCTTGTGGAGCTCAATATGTCAGAGAGCCACCTCGAAAAGCTCTGGGAAGGAACTCAGGTTGGTTTCTTGTATTTTCTTTAATTTGAAGACATGTATGTACTTTCTCATCATGTCTTTGATGTTCTTCCGATCTTTTTTGTTGTTGTGCTGTTTTACATTCAGCCATTTGCAAATTTGAAGAAGATGGATTTGTCATGGTCTTTGAGTTTAAAGGAACTCCCAGATCTTTCAAATGCTTTGATGCTCGAGAAATTGGAACTGTTTGGTTGCAAGAGTTTGGTAGAGATTCACTCCTCTATTGGAAATCTACCCAAAATTGACATCCTAGATATGAATGGTTGTACAAATCTACAAGTTGTTCTGGATCTCTGCAATTTGTCACCTCTTTCTTATGTTGGCATGGATGGATGCTTACACTTAATCAACTTTCCAGATATTTCCAGTGACATCAAAGCACTCGTAATCGCAGACACAATGATAGAGGCGTTACCAAAATCAGTTAGGCATTGGTCTGGCCTCCGGCATCTCACTATATACGGCGATACAGCAAATATTGAGCAAATACCAGACTGTATCAAAGATCTTCATGGGCTACAGTCACTCTATGTAGTTGAATGTTCAAAGCTTACAGCACTGCCAGAGCTCCCCTCCTCACTCGAAAGAGTAGTAGCAGAATCCTGTGAATCACTGAAGACCGTACTTCTTCTGGATTTTGACTCTGATTTAACCTGCAATATCAACAACTGCTTCAAATTGGGTCGAGAAGCAAGGAAAGTAATCCAGCAGTCATTACAGGCATCCCTACCTGGAAGAAAAATACCTGCAGAGTTTGATCACAGAGCTATAGGAAACTCCTTGACCGTCCGGTCAGATTTCAGAGAGTTTAGGTTTTGCATTGTGGTTTCCCCTAAACAACAGATCAATGAACATTATCCAGAGTTTTTCTGTCGCATGCGTGTAAACTGTTAAGGATACTCAATATTCTCCTATTCATTGTCTTATTAACTCTCTTGTACACTTTAGGAATGTTTCTGTATCTAGCTAAACCTAGCTCTCCTCTCTGTACATATAAATAATCATGTAATGTCCTTAGTGAATAATAAGAAAGATCTTCTTCTTACATGGTATCAGAGCACCCATCGATACCCTAAAAACCTGTTTTTCCTTTTTTCTTTCTCGACCATACTCTCCTCTCTGCGCCGCTTCTCTTCTTTCTCTCTCTTTTCCTTCGTAAAACTCATCTTCTTCTCTCCAAAAACACAGACATCATGTCTGCAAGAACAGCCGAGATTGTTGATCCCACCATGCCCACGCTCCTTAACATCAACATGAGTAACATCATCAAACTCTCCTCCAGCAACTACATGATGTGGAGTTTACAAGTTCGGGCTCTGCTAGATGGCTATGATCTAGCAAGTTTCATTGATTCAACTGTCTTACCACCGATTCCAACAGTAGTAGCTGATGGTGTGTCCTCTGAAAATCCCGACTACACCAAGTGGAAAAGACAAGATCGATTGATCTTCAGCGGTCTCATCGGATCACTCACCGAAACCGTACAGCCTCTCGTCTCCACTTCAAAGACGTCCTCCGACGTCTGGAACATCCTTGCGGCAACCTACAACAAGCCAAGCCGAGGTCATATTCAGCAAGTCAAACTCCAACTCAAGCAATGGACTAAAGGATCAAAAACTATTGATGAATACGTGCAAGGATTCATAACAAGGTTTGATCAACTTGCCTTGTTAGGCAAACCAATTGACCGAGAAGATCAGCTTGAGTTCATTCTAGGAGGCCTTCCTGATGACTACAAAACCATCTCAGATCACTTGAAGGACGCGACATGACTCCATCACTTACAGAGGTCCACGAGAAGCTACTGAACAGAGAGGCCAAACTCCTTGCTCTCAGCTCCACCACTGCTGTTCTCCCTATAACAGCCAATGCAGCTTCTCATCAACCTCAAGGACGTCCGTCCTACCCACTACGCCAATCGCAGACCTGGAACAAGAACCCACAGAATTCAAAGTTTCCTCAAAACAAAGACAAGCAAGTGAGAGGCTATCAAGGAGGAAATCAAGGAAACTATCAAGGAGGTTACCAGGGGAGATGCCAATTGTGTGGAGTCCAAGGTCACAGTGCAAAGAGATGTCCACAGCTTGGAGGCCGTAACAACAGCCACACATACGCCCAGCCAACCTATCCACCTTGGCAGCCGCGTGCAAACATCGCTGTCTCTTCCCCATCTGAAGCTGCCTGGCTCATGGACAGTGGCGCCACACACCACATGACAAGCGACCTCAGTAACTTAGCACTTCATCAGCCCTACCATGGCGATGACTCTGTCCTCATTGGGGATGGCTCTGGTTTGTCTATAACCCATACTGGTTCACTGTCTTTCCCTTCCTTAAACCGACCTCTTTCCTTGAATAATGTTCTTTGTGTTCCTCACATCCATAAAAACCTTATATCTGTGTATCGCCTTTGTAATACTAACAAAGTGTCTGTTGAATTTTTTCCTGCGCACTTTCAGGTGAAAGATCTTTACTCGGGAATCCCGTTGCTCCAAGGCAAGACCAAAGGTGATCTGTATGAGTGGCCGGTTTCTTCCTCAACAATCAACTCCTTCTTTGCTGCTTCATCTTCAAAGCCTTCTATTGATCAATGGCATTTACGCCTTGGTCACCCTTCTCTTGATGTTCTAAAAACCATTGTTTCAACTTTTTCTATTCCTTATTCTCGTTCGCTATCAAAATCTACTTTATGTTCTGATTGTTCCATTAATAAAAGCCACAAATTGCCTTTCTTCAAAAACACTATTACCTCTCACCGTCCCCTTCAATACATTTTCTCAGATGTCTGGACCTCCCCTATTCTTTCTATTGACAATTACAAATACTATCTTGTCCTAGTTGACCATCATACCCGTTATACTTGGTTATACCCACTCAAAACAAAATCTCAAGTTAAAGATACCTTTATGGCGTACAAGGAGCTGGTTGAGAATCACTTTCAAACTCGGGTTGGCACACTCTACTCCGACAACGGAGGCGAGTTCATTGCGTTGCGGTCATACCTGTCTCAGCACGGCATACAACATCTCACTTCTCCACCTCATACTCCAGAACATAACGGCATTTCCGAGCGGAAACACAGACACATTGTGGAGACTGCTCTCACCTTACTGTCTCGTGCCGGAATGTCCAAACGTTACTGGACTTATGCCGTCAATACTGCTGTCTACCTTATCAATCGGATGCCATCTCCGGTTACACAGATGATCTCACCGTTTCAGAAGCTATTTAACAAGACGCCCAACTACTCCAAGCTTCGCGTGTTCGGTTGTCTCTGCTTCCCCTGGCTCAAACCTTACACAAACCACAAACTCGAGAATCGCTCAACTCCTTGCGTTTTCCTTGGCTACTCCCTTAGCCAGAGCGCTTATCTCTGTCTGCAACGAGATACTGGCCGGATTTATGTCTCTCGCCATGTCCAGTTTGATGAGAACACCTTCCCCTTCACTCAATCGCCTTCCAATGGATCGTCCTCTCCGACTCCAAACGGAACAAGCTCTCCAGCTCCTGTCGCTGCTTCCAATCACCCGCCTGTTTCATTTGTTCCCTTTAACCCGTCACAAAACAGATCACCTACGGTTGTTCAAGGATTCCCGGCTCCGGATCTTTCACCGCGACAGTTGCAGGAGGAAACTAACAACACAAATGGTGATACTCAGGTAAGTCCCTCTAACCCAATCTCTTCTTCTCCAGGCCCATCCACAAACCTCCCGGCCAAAATAATTCACCCACTTCAGGCCCATCAAGCCCGGCCCAGACGAACCCACCTAATCCACAAACCCAGCCTAGCTCTCCATCTCCAACCCAAGCCCCGCCAACTGTTTCCACCGTCAATCCCGACAACCCACCTTCACCGCAAACAGAGCCCTCTGCTCTGCCCTCACCCGTTGAGAACCCACAACCACAACCACAAAACCACCATCCCATGACCACTCGTCGTAAAAACAATATCCAGAAACCCAAAACCAAACTTAACCTCTCAGCCTCCTCTCACCTTTTTCCTCCAGAACCACAGACAGTGAACCAGGCTCTCAAAGACAAAATCTGGCGAGGGTCCATGTCTCAGGAACTTGATGCTTTTGCTGCCAATCAAACTTTTTATCTTGTTCCACGACCTCCAGATAAGAATGTGGTAGACTGCAGATGGCTTTATAAAAACAAATACTCACGTTGTGGTACTCGTCGCAGGTGCAAATCGAGGCTTGTCGCCAAAGGCTACACTCAACAATATGGTCGGGACTACACAGATACCTTCAGCCCCGTGATCAAATCCACAACGATTCGCACCATTCTCGACATTGCCGTCTCCAAAGGCTGGCCAATCCAACAACTTGATATCAATAATGCCTTCCTACAAGGCACATTGGATGAAGAGGTATACATGGAACAACCACCGGGTTTCATCGACAAAGATTATCCAGACCATGTCTGTCGCCTACGCAAAGCTGTTTATGGCCTTAAACAGGCCCCTCGTGCCTGGTATGTGGAGCTCACAACATTCCTTCTCAGCCTCGGGTTCAAGAATTCACTGGCAGATACCTCCATGTTTGTTCTCCATCGTGGTTCTGAAGTGGTTTACCTACTTGTTTATGTCGATGACATCCTTATCACGGGCAACAGCAAGCAACTCATCTCACTTGTGCTCAAACAACTAGCAGAGCGGTTCTCAATGAAGGATCCCGAAGACTTGAACTACTTCTTAGGTATTGAAGCCCATCGAACCGACAAAGGCTTACATCTATCGCAAAGGAAGTATATTCTTGACCTCCTGCATCGAAATGGCATGACAGACGCCAAACCAGTCAGCACTCCTATGGCTTCTACACCTAAACTCATGCTTCACACAGGGCATCCTCTTGCTGAGCCGAAAGCATATCGCCAACTGGTGGGCAGCCTGCAGTATCTTGCATTTACACGACCAGATGTAGCCTATGCGGTGAATCGCCTCTCACAGTATATGCATCAACCCACGGATGCTCATTTGCAGGCTGCAAAGCGAGTTCTTCGCTATCTTGCTGGCACCACTGATCACGGTATCTTCTTCTCTGCTTCGAATCCCCTCACGCTCCATGCATTCTCAGACGCAGATTGGGCAGGTGATTCAGACGACTATGTCTCCACCAATGCCTATGTTATCTATTTAGGCAAAACACCGATATCATGGTCAGCTAAAAAGCAAACCGGTGTGGCTCGCTCATCTACAGAGGCTGAGTATAGATCAGTTGCCAATGCTTCTGCTGAAATACGCTGGATCTGCAACATCCTAACTGAACTCGGCCTCACACTCCCAGCGCCTCTAGTTGTTTATTGTGACAATCTTGGTGCAACTTTTCTCTGTGCAAACCCGGTCTTCCACACAAGAATGAAGCATGTTGCTTTGGATTATCACTTCATCAGAGGACAGATACAACGTGGTATGCTGCGCGTTGCTCACATCAACACTAAGGACCAGCTTGCTGATGCTTTAACCAAGCCCCTCAATCGAGCTCAGTTTCATTATCTTCGAGACAAGATTGGAGTTGTTCCCCCATCTCCATCTTGAGGGGGCATGTTAAGGATACTCAATATTCTCCTATTCATTGTCTTATTAACTCTCTTGTACACTTTAGGAATGTTTCTGTATCTAGCTAAACCTAGCTCTCCTCTCTGTACATATAAATAATCATGTAATGTCCTTAGTGAATAATAAGAAAGATCTTCTTCTTACATAAACAAGGGTTGCCCCATTGACCACTACATGAATTTGCATCTCCTTCGTATCCAAGGGGAATATCTATGTTTTTCTTATACTGATTTGGTTGACGCACATGGATGGCTTGATCAGGAGAATGAGATATTTTTTGAGTTCATCGCATGCCAGGAGCTCGACATAATTGAATGTGGTGTCCAGATCGTGACGGAGGAAAGCGAGAGAAGAAGAAGGATTGAGTTTGATGAAGCCAGCAAAGACTCTCAACGGTCAACTTACGGATTGACTAATCTGCGAGACAAAGAAGAAAACAATGGTTAAGCCGAGAAACTATTAGTGATAATAATGAAGAGTAGTAGGTACAGATGTAAGTTAAGTCTGTTATGATATTATATAATATACTTTCTACTGTTCTACATCTCAACATAATAGATACAATACAATCTTTCTCCTTGTGTCTAGTTTTAAATGGGGTATCGTAGCAACTTTTTGTTGGGGTCAAAATCGGTCAAGACGAAATCGATGTCCGAAAGTCTCGGAAAAACATGAAAAATGTTAAAGCAACCTCGAGAGACTAATTGTTAATCGAGAAACCTTAAGAAAAAATTAAGTTCGAGATTCATCGTCTCGAAATCAACTGCTAGAAACATTTTCTACACAAGGAAAAAACGCAAAGAACACGAACGCGCCGAAGGAACCGAGCAGCCAACACCGGACGTGGCCGTGGCCGCCGGGCGGCTAGCCCCGTGCTGGCCGTGGCCGCCGGCGGCTAGCGCCCGTGCTGGCCGTGGCCGCCGGGCGGCTAGCCCCGTGCTGGCCGTGGCCGCCGGCGGCTAGCGCCCGTGCTGGCCGTGGCCGCCGGGCGGCTAGCCCCGTGCTGGCCGTGGCCGCCGGCGGCTAGCGCCCGTGCTGGCCGTGGCCGCCGGGCGGCTAGCCCCGTGCTGGCCGTGGCCGCCGGCGGCTAGCGCCCGTGCTGGCCGTGGTCGCCGGGCGGCTAGCCCCGTGCTCGCTCGGGTCGTCGGACGGCTAGTCTTCGTGCATAAGTTCCAAACCTCCGGCTCGCCAGAAATCCGTGTTTCACGACTTTCCGAGTCCTTATAAATAAAACTCTTTTTTCTGTTCCGGGATTTCTGAAAACCCCTAAGACATCAACGGATAGGAAGACTTCGTATGAAACGGTGATGGTTATCATATAACACCATTCACCTCAGCAATGGATCGAAGATCTTCCGAAAGACTTGACATCCAAGTAGGAGCGTCCTTTCAGAGAAATCGTAGAAAAACAGCGGAAGCCCGGAATGCGGCCCAAGAGGGACCAATTCCGATCGGACGACCAGTTTACGATTTTCTAAAGGGATAAATGCGACGGTTTACAATTATCTTCACATGACAGGATAAATGTAAACTTCCGAAAAGATAAATGTCAACTTTCCAAAAAGATAAATGTCAACTTTCCCGATAAACGCGAAAGCCGACGAAAATGGAAAAAGTCCAGCCCACGGCAGACTCAGCCCACCAAGGATAG
Organism: Raphanus sativus; assembly: GCF_000801105.2. NCBI lineage: Eukaryota > Viridiplantae > Streptophyta > Magnoliopsida > Brassicales > Brassicaceae > Raphanus > Raphanus sativus. The sequence continues at coordinate 28,318,495 of NC_079519.1, read as the reverse complement.
ACCGTCATATGGGAGTATATAAGCAATGCTAGGAGCAGAGGAAGGGGGATCCGAAATCAGAAGAAAGAAACTACTCCAGAGCAATTTAGAACTTAGGCGCTTATTTCCTTTTTTAGCGAGCTGCGACTCAACTAGGTTAGATCTAGGTTCTAAGACTAGCGACGATCGACAGCTCTTGTGGCCGAGATCTCGACCTGTTGTCCAAACGTTCTCCGCAGATTCGGAAATAAGATTCTTTCTTTTTGCTCTATTCATTTTACGCATTTATTCTCGAAATAGACTTGTTTTAACTTTGTCGTGCGTGGCCCAGCAGATAGCCGGGATCCTCGGGGAAAACTAGGTCAACTTAGTTTTCCTACGTTTTGACTTAACTAAAATCGACAGTGCGAATTTCGGTTCCCACACTTTTCTGAGACCTAGATCAAACTTTTTTCATCATGGATCGGTTATAACTACGCCTTCGGCTGCGGTTACATCACCATATATGTGTTGCACACTTCAGACAATCCAGGGAGTCTCATCACATCTATTACACTTACCGGTGACAATTACCATAAGTGGTCAGCGAATATGCTGCTATGCTTCAGGCCTACATTGTTGGGTCTAATTGTCATCGCATAGCTTCAGTCCGAAAGTAGACCTAGGTCTTGCCCTAAACCCGGCCTTGCTGGTATCTAAGACATCTCATAGGCATAAGTATTCAGAATACGAGATCCCAAAATTTGCCTCTTATCGCTTACAAACCTAACGTTCGCTACAAAGTGACCTACGGACCTAGCGACAAAAAAAGAGATTGAATGCGAAGTGACTACGCGTATTCAAACCCTCTACACTTGACGAAAGTATAAATCAAAACACATAATTCATAAAAGGCACTTATAACAGGGATTCGAAAGCCACCAACGGCCGATCCCGAAAAACATGAAGTCACGCGACCTCCTAGGGGTCGCGACACATACATACAAACGGCCACACTTGGCCTATCATAAATTATAATCAAATGCATAGCAGTCGATTAAAGATATTCCGAACGAAGAATCGGGCTGGTCGACCTCCTCACCCCCGTCGCCTGCGTTTGAACCCTCACCTGCATCCGCCGTATCCTCCGAGACTTGGATAGGATTCCACAGTTCTCGAATTCTCCCTTCAATCGGAGGAACAAAGGATTCGGCGCTGGCACATATCCTCATCGAGCCATCCATCGTGGCAAGTTCGCCGGAAAGAGAGAAGTCCTCACGCTGCATCTTGCTGAGGGTACCGACCGAACCACGGCACTCGCGAAAATCACCTACAAAGTCCTGAGCCTCTTTGTACGCTTCGAACTCAGTGGAAAAAATTTCGGCCCTTCGGTTCATCTCGGCGGCGGCTCTTCTCCGTCCGCTCCTTTCCGCACGAGCGAGGGCTCGAGCCTGGACTTTGGCTTGCCGGCGATTTTGCTCCTCCACCTCCGACCGATACTTAGCAATTCCCTTTCCGTTTCCTCCGCTTTGAACGGGCCAGCCGGGCAGTGCGGAAACTCCCATCGATCGATGCATTCCACACTCTCACGGCCTGCAGAGAAGCCGAGGTCAAATGAAAAGAAAAGTGGAGTTACTCAAGTTTCAAAAACAAACCTCGTTGACCAAGCGAGCGCCCTCCGCAGTCACCTTGTCCCTCTCCTCGTTGTCCAGAGACTCGTCACGGGAAAACGCCGGAGGGAGTTCGTCAAAGAAGTCACCCAGGGGAGGAACATCCCGATTCTCTGAGGTAAAGCCAGGATCATATCTCGGCATCGCGCCATCTCCCGACGAGGTCCCGAAAGCGATCCCTTTATCTTTACGAGGTCTCCGCCTCTGCCTTAAAGGGGAAAAACGTAGGACCTATCGTTGACGCAGGGACGTGTACCACCTCGCGATCGGTGAAGCGCGACCGCCCCTCGAATCCGGTCGAGAGTAAAGGAATTCCAGGAACAAGGCCTCGACCTAAAAAGATCCCTCCTGACCGCAAGATCGGAAGGAACATGCGCGAGACACCTGTTCTCTAAAAAATAAAAAAAAACAAACACACGTTCAGTACTCGCCTTTCGAAATTCTAAAAGAAGGACTGCGATAATCTTACCACGCTGGTACAACCAGTCCGTCGGGAATAGGTGGAGAAAGCCTTCCTCAACAGACTCTCCGTCTATCCTCACAAAAAAGAAACGATCAACATAATCCTTGGCGTGCGAGGTGACTCCATTGATTACCGAAAAGTTGGTCCTCGCCTTCATGGAGTAAACTCCATTGATGCTCGTCGCCTTGGAGTTCCATAGCCCTTCGAAATCGGCAGGGCTAAGGTTTATCCCTAACTCGTAACTCAGAATCACAACGCCAAGCCAGCTCTCCAAAGCTGACACGTTCAGCTGGCTGATTGCGATTCCGAAACGGTCAAGGGCCTGAACAATGACCCCAGGAATTGGGAACCACAGTCGGCATTGCGTCAAGAACGCCTCGTAACAAGTAAAGTAACCTTCCGGAGGATGCTCCGAACTCTCATTCCCGCGGGGAATGCGAAACACGACTCCCTCCGGAACCCCATAAAACTCTCGAAGAGTTTCGAGATACTCGGGAGATACTTCGCTCGGTGAGTCATTTTCTCCACGCGCCCTCAGAGGTCGCCGGGGAATCGGAATCACAGGAAGGGGAGCATCAGTGCCAAAGACGGCGTCGCAGTACGCGCTCCTGTTGATCTCTGAAACCTCGGGCTTCGGATTTTCTTCCTCAGCTTGAAAATTATCCGAGGATGAGTGAGACTGCCTCCTCGAGGTTTTTTGATCTTGTAGTCATTCTTTTCTTGAAAGCAGAGAGAGAATTTGCAAGAGAGAGATTAACTTGAGAATCTTTGGTGAAGTAAGAATGGTAAAGAATTCACAAGTCTTTATAGGCAAAGTTTTTACTATTTACCCCGACCTTCGGCACGATTTCATCTCCATACTTTCCTCATGAACCATACCGCAAGCTAGGACCTACGAACCCTACGGCTCCTAGCTAGCTGGGGGGCTAACTGTTGGGGTCAAAATCGGTCAAGACGAAATCGATGTCCGAAAGTCTCGGAAAAACATGAAAATGTTAAAGCAACCTCGAGAGACTAATTGTTAATCGAGAAACCTTAAGAAAAAATTAAGTTCGAGATTCATCGTCTCGAAATCAACTGCTAGAAACATTTTCTACACAAGGAAAAACGCAAAGAACACGAACGCGCCGAAGGAACCGAGCAGCCAACACCGGACGTGGCCGTGGCCGCCGGGCGGCTAGCCCCGTGCTGGCCGTGGCCGCCGGCGGCTAGCGCCCGTGCTGGCCGTGGCCGCCGGGCGGCTAGCCCCGTGCTGGCCGTGGCCGCCGGCGGCTAGCGCCTGTGCTGGCCGTGGCCGCCGGGCGGCTAGCCCCGTGCTGGCCGTGGCCGCCGGCGGCTAGCGCCCGTGCTGGCCGTGGCCGCCGGGCGGCTAGCCCCGTGCTGGCTGTGGCCGCCGGCGGCTAGCGCCCGTGCTGGCCGTGGCCGCCGGGCGGCTAGCCCCGTGCTGGCCGTGGCCGCCGGCGGCTAGCGCCCGTGCTGGCCGTGGCCGCCGGGCGGCTAGCCCCGTGCTGGCCGTGGCCGCCGGCGGCTAGCGCCCGTGCTGGCCATGGCCGCCGGGCGGCTAGCCCCGTGCTGGCCGTGGCCGCCGGCGGCTAGCGCCCGTGCTGGCCATGGCCGCCGGGCGGCTAGCCCCGTGCTGGCCGTGGCCGCCGGCGGCTAGCGCCCGTGCTGGCCGTGGTCGCCGGGCGGCTAGCCCCGTGCTCGCTCGGGTCGTCGGACGGCTAGTCTTCGTGCATAAGTTCCAAACCTCCGGCTCGCCAGAAAATCCGTGTTTCACGACTTTCCGAGTCCTTATAAATAAAACTCCTTTTCCTGTTCCGGGATTTCTGAAAACCCCTAAGACATCAACGGATAGGAAGACTTCGTATGAAACGGTGATGGTTATCATATAACACCATTCACCTCAGCAATGGATCGAAGATCTTCCGAAAGACTTGACATCCAAGTAGGAGCGTCCTTTCAGAGAAATCGTAGAAAACAGCGGAAGCCCGGAATGCGGCCCAAGAGGGACCAATTCCGATCGGACGACCAGTTTACGATTTTCTAAAGGGATAGATGCGACGGTTTACAATTATCTTCACATGACAGGATAAATGTAAACTTCCGAAAAGATAAATGTCAACTTTCCAAAAAGATAAATGTCAACTTTCCCGATAAACGCGAAAGCCGACGAAAATGGAAAAAGTCCAGCCCACGGCAGACTCAGCCCACCAAGGATAGACCGTCATATGGGAGTATATAAGCAATGCTAGGAGCAGAGGAAGGGGGATCCGAAATCAGAAGAAAGAAACTACTCCAGAGCAATTTAGAACTTAGGCGCTTATTTCCTTTTTTAGCGAGCTGCGACTCAACTAGGTTAGATCTAGGTTCTAAGACTAGCGACGATCGACAGCTCTTGTGGCCGAGATCTCGACCTGTTGTCCAAACGTTCTCCGCAGATTCGGAAATAAGATTCTTTCTTTTTGCTCTATTCATTTTACGCATTTATTCTCGAAATAGACTTGTTTTAACTTTGTCGTGCGTGGCCCAGCAGATAGCCGGGATCCTCGGGGAAAACTAGGTCAACTTAGTTTTCCTACGTTTTGACTTAACTAAAATCGACAGTGCGAATTTCGGTTCCCACACTTTTCTGAGACCTAGATCAAACTTTTTTCATCATGGATCGGTTATAACTACGCCTTCGGCTGCGGTTACATCACCATATATGTGTTGCACACTTCAGACAATCCAGGGAGTCTCATCACATCTATTACACTTACCGGTGACAATTACCATAAGTGGTCAGCGAATATGCTGCTATGCTTCAGGCCTACATTGTTGGGTCTTTTTTTGCTAAGATGCCATCCTATAAATCAATAGCTAATGTTTTCAACTTCTTATGGGGAAAAAGTGTCAAGCTTGAGATCCACACCAATACCATCAATCGTACAATACTTGTCAGGATACCAAACCAATACACTGGCAAGGAACAAAGCGAATTCTTCGATATTTGGCTGGGTCCTTATCGCATGGAGTCTTCATCAGCAAGCAGTCTCCTATTCACCTTCAAGCTTTCTCAGACGCTGATTGGGCTGGAGACACCGATGACTTCTTCTCCACAAATGCGTACATCGTATATCTTGGCTCTACTCCCATCGCTTGGTCTTCGAAAAACAGAGTGGTGTCGCGCGCTCATCTATGGAAGCCGAGTATCGATCAGTAGCTAATACGGCAGCCGAACTTTGTTGGATCTCTTCTCTTCTTAGCGAGCTTGGAGTCACACTGCCGTCTATGCCCACTGTTTACTGTGACAATGTCGGTGCCACCTACCTAGTGTGAATCCGGTTTTTCATTCAAGAATGAAGCACTTGGTGCTTGACTTTCATTTCGTCCACGACAACGTACAATCAGGGGCACTTCGAGTCACTCATGTCTCCACACGTGATCAACTCGCAGATGCTTTAACTAAACCATTGGCAAGATCACGGTTCAATGAGCTTATGTCCAAGATTGGAGTGATGAAACTCCCTCCATCTTGAGGGGGTGTGTAGAGCATTAATACAAGGGTGTATTAGTAAATATGTAATCCCTAGTATTTCTCTTTGTACACAGTATATATACTGTCTTATACATTCTAATAAAATCAATTCAGCCAATCTCTCTATAAAGCGTATTTGGTGTATAACTGCTATGTTTCATGTCTCATCTTGGTCGGCAACCGCATCATCATCTGCTCTTGAAATGAGTTCCATACCGATCTGGGCCCATCTTAAAAGAGTGCCTCTTGATCTTCGTTCACAAGAAGGATTAAGTTTTGCTGCGGGTCTGGTTGGTGAACCAAAAGAAACAGATGAATTTACAAGGAATATGACTGATTTTGAGATAATTCATGTAAAGGTTGATGCTGATTTATCTCAAAAACTACCTCCGTTGGTTCAGCTAAAAAGATAGAGTGGTGAAGTCATTCCTGTACAAGTGGAGTACCCTTGGGTCTCTCCAACCTGCTCCTTCTGCAATCAGATAGGGTACATTTTTAAGGACTGCCTTCGAACCACTCAAGCTTGGGTATCTGCTGGTCAAACAAAACAACCCGTCAATGAGAAGTCAAATAAAAATGTCAAACAGGAAAACAAAGAAATCGCCACTGTCTTTGAAGCATCAACTTCTTCCACTGACACACCTCAGGACAACCTTCTTGTTACTACTGTCGAGGATTTCTCTGTAGAAGAAACTCATGTTGAACAAGCCACTGAAAGCATAGTAGAGACCCCCGCAGTCCCATCAGTATTCCAGTTCTCTGCTCCTTCCATCCCCCGACTGTCGACTGTCGAGATGGCCTTGTTCTATCAACAACCACTTTACCCTCTTCTGAAAACTATTTTTTGGACCATCCTGTTACTCCTCGTGTAGGTAAACTCCTTATCCAGGGAGTTCCACCTAACACTTCTCTACGAGTATTAAGATATTTTTTTGGAACGTTCGCCGTTTGAATGACCCGAACAAGCACAACTCTTTTGGTCACTTTTTTTTAATAAACCCATTTTTGGAGCTCTTCTTAAGACTCACATAAAGGAAACCCTACTTCAGCATGTTATGTCCAAGACCTGTCCTGGCTAGAACTTCGCTTCAAACCACCATTTTGATGCTGATGGACGCATAGTTATTATCTAGAAAGGACCTGCCAAAGTCAAAATAATCAACCAGACTAAGCAATCCATGACCTGTGAGCTTGACACCTCAAATAGCAACAATATTATCTTCATGGCTATCTATGCTGTCAACACTAATGATGAAATACAAGAGTTATGGGTAGAGCTAATTAACTTTCACCAGACCATGTCTTTGTCTTCTTCTCCAGGGATCATAGGAGGTGACTTCAACCAAATCCTACATCCAGCCAAACACTCCTCCCTAAGAGTTAACAAGAGTTAACAGCATAACTTCTCCTATGGTCTCTTTCCGCAACACCCTATCTCAACTTGAAATCTTTGATCTTTGGTTCTCGGGACCCTTCATACTTGGACAAATAAGGAAATATATTACTTGGTAGAGTAAAACATGATGACAGTTCTTTTCCCAGTAAATAACTCTGTATTCAATAATACCGGAAATGGCCTATTTTAAGTTTTAACATAAGTTTTACTCGTTGTGTCTTCTTCTTTACGAGTGCTTTCCTGGGTTTATTTGTTAGCTTTACTCTTTAAGCCTATCTGTGAAAGAGAACCAATCAAAAGAGATGAAGATTATATAGTGCATTTGAGGACTGATAGTGCAAAGCGCATTGTATGGAATCATCACAAGCTGTCTAAAACTTGACATTGAAAGAGGAGATTAATGCCAAAACAGGGGATGAGAGTTGATGATACATCCATTAATTCATGTCCTCATTTTAGATCAAAGCAAGTTGTTTCCACATTTCAGATTTAAACAGATCTGCTAGCAACGTAATCATCATCTTGGTATGCTTTTTCAATGCAGACATACGAATGCTTCCCTGCTTCTAGCTTCTACCCTCTTCTTCCAGAAACTAAGCTTCTGATGTCTCCCACTAAGCCAGAGAGATCGAAGCAGAGGAAGAGCCAACTCCAACAATCAGTACATTTTCCACCGTCTAGATTGTCCCCTTCTTCCGAGTAACAGACTGCTTCATTTGTATGTTCGATGCTATCTTCAAAGTCTTCGCTAGGTCCAATCTCAGTTTCTTCTTCTAACACTTGGTCGTCTAAGCCAGATTCATTGCTCCCATTCTCTTCGGTCAAGATCCTGGCACCACAGTCAATAATATAAAAATCGTTGGAGTTGCTGCTCAGCTCGAGTACTATCTCTCTGCTCATATCAGACGGGTAAAACTCTAGAAACCGAGAGTCGAATACAAATAGATGCTCCCTTCGAAACTTGTGGACTTCGCCTACGTAGACCAACATTTCAACTGGATAGAAGTCGTCTTGAGCTACGCCTATGCGACGACACATTAGCTGGGAAAAACTAAACTCTTGCTGCTTAGGGGAAATCACCACGCAAACCACAAAGCCGCTGTAAGGGTTGCCGTCAGGACGGATAGTCAATGAGGTTCCTCTGCCTCGGTGATCAAACTCTTCGGGCACTTCTTTTCCTGGTAAGAGTGCCACTCCTATAAAAAAAGATTGTTTAAAAATTGCTTTCACAGTCTTCCGCTATTACGGTATTGAGCGAGCCAGGGAGCTTTGGTAAAGCTGAGAGTCTTGTGCAACCAGCTAGATTAAGGTTCCGTAGCTGATGAAGGGATTTGATACTATCTGAAATCTTTTGAATATCAGAATAGCTTAGGTCTAGATCTGTGACATTCTTGGGGAGATATGTTAATCTCTTGAGCTTTCCACCTTTGTTTATACTGAGAGACGTAAGACGAGTCCACAGCTTAGTTGATGCAGGCACATCTTCAACCGCTGTCTCCGATATACACAGCTTTCTGATGTTCGTTGACATGACTGGAATGTTTCTCAACCTCGAACATCTTCTCATGAGGACTTCATCAAGCGATGCCAAGTTCATGCGATCTGGAATTACTTGTAGGTTTATGCATCCAGTCACCCACAACTTCTGTAGCTTATGAAGATTCGAACAAGAGGATGGAATCTCTACCAAGCTCTCGCAACCTATCAGATCCAACTTCTCAAGATTTGTAGCATTTGAAAGATCGGGAAGTTCCTTCAAATGAACAGATCCTGAAAAATCCACTTTCTGGAGATTTGCAAGCGGCTGAACGTAGACACAGAGAAAGAACATGCTATTAGAAATTTGAAGTAATTAACAACATAAATTAATATATTTTTAGCATATTTCAAGTTGTTGTAACGGAAGTGAGAAAGAACGTCCACATATATGGTTCATCTTTAAGACTACGTCCATGGGAAAAGACATATCTTATGTAAGATATATAGAGTAGGTTATATTAAAGTTATAGAGTGCAAGTTTATGGTTATTTTGAATATAAGATATATAGAGTAGTATCCGACATCTAAAACGTAGAATTTATGGATTCATGGGTCTAACCCCACGTTCAGATGTAACAATCCATAGTAACTTGATGCAACGTACTAAATATAACTAAATTAGTATGATATATGTTATGCTGCATCTATCGCCTAGATGTCATCTAGATTCAAGGCATATCAACACAAGTTTTAAAATGAATATTATAAAATGAAATATTCAAATTAATATTAACTAATAGATTTTAAATTCATTTTTAATCTAAACTAGATTCTGACCCGCCTTTTTAAGGGCGGGTATATTTTTGTTTTAATCTAATTCTCATATTTGTGTTTTTTTTTTTATTATATTTGTATTTTTATTTGTAATTATATTTGTGTATAAATTTTAATCCAAATATATTTTATTAAATAATAGCAATTTAAAAATTTATCTGGTATATTGCCGGTCGAATTCGCCAATCCGGGGGTTTTAATTTTGTTTTGGTCAAAAATATGACCCGGCACCCGCCCCATTTAATTTTACGGTTATCCATGGGTTATAATTTTTTTAAAAATAATTATTTAATTTAATTATTATAAAAATATAAAAATTATATTTAGAATAAAAAATATATTTTAAAATTTTTTGTGGTTTTTAAATTACCATATTTTTAAAAAAGTGTTTACTTTTCTTTTTCTTTTTTTATTTTTAAATACTTTTCAGGTCGGCGGGTACCCGCAATCCAAAATCTACCAATCTGCACCCACTCCGAATAAAATACTCATAACCCGCATCCGCAAATTGATTTTTTCAAATAATTGAACCCAATATATGATATGTCCTTAAAAGGACGGATATATTTTTTGTTTTATATTTTTTAAGATATATAATTTTTATAAAATCCAGACTGTAACCAATTATATCTTTGAATATCTTATTTTTTCTGGGATATATTTAATTTTTCTCTCACATCTCTTAACCTATAAATATAGCTGCAGAAATATACAAAAATTGAAATTGAGATTAGTATGTAAAGGAGTTCAATATAAATCTATCTTATTAAAGTAGAAGTACTTTAAGCTTTTGTTTGGTAATAGGGATAGGAGTCTTTAAAAAAAATTTTGTTTGGTAACAAAGATAGTAGAGAATTTTGTCTTTTCCTTATTTAAATGATAGATTTAAGTATTTAATGTATTTTCCTAATTTAAATAATAGATTTCTTTAATAGAATAAATCTTAACCAAAATAAATTTCTTTATAGATTTTTTGTTAACATTAAATATTTTTCAATATTTATTAATAAAAATAATAAAATAAAAATCACACATCAAAATCAATTTATATATCATATAAATAAAATATAAAATATTTTATTTATAAATTGTTAGTATAACACTTTTATAATATAAATCCAATTAGTTATAAATATTAGATTTTTATATGATACATTGTGATATAATAGACGATTAAAATCACATAATATAATTATTTAAAGTAATAAATAATTTTTTTTTTAAATGTTATACTAACAATTATCTAATACATATTAATTTACACATATATATATAGATATTATCATTAGAACAAAGAAAAAAATTGAAGTGAAAGCAAATATTTATACGGCCATGGGTCAAACTATAGAAATAAACAACAATGGCGTAAGATTTTTTTTAACAAATTTATTTTAATTTCAAATATGTTTATATATTTTATTTGTTTATAAATTATTTTATTTTTATTAATAATGCTAAGATTTTGGAATTGGAAAAAGTTATGACATATCTCTATATTATTTTAATCAGGAATTTAAAATTTATATCAAAATATTTTTTTAACTTTTAATTTTTATGATAACTACAAATGCTAATTTTCAATCTAAATTTATATTTAAATATTACAAATATATCATTTATAAATAAAAAACTAAAAACATAAAATAAATACCCGCCCGGTTGGGCGGGTTAAGATCTAGTAGGCTTTTAAAATAGGAGTTTAAATTTCATGATAAGGAGTTTGATATAAAAAAATATGATATTCCTAAAAAAAATAGGAATTGATCATTACGGAACTTCTTTGTTGTTGTTGCAGTTATATATCGGCATATAAACAGTTATATATAGGTTGTTGCAGTTATATTTATAGGTTCTATGTATTTTTTTTAATTGAACTCAACTATTATCAATTGGTCATACTACTAAATTAATAGAATAGATATGGAGAAAAATATAGAGTTATGGTTTCATTAAAAATAAGGATTTGTGAGTTTTGCACGTAGGAATGTTTCCTTATTTTCACTAATTATTAAATGTTTTAGATGTTCGGAATGGAACCTAAATTTGATAGTTGGGTGAAAAATTCTTATGTTTATAGTGCTACTTATTATATTGTAGCATGAATAATGAATAATGACCTTTACTAAAAAGAAAATGAATAATGAATAATATGATTATATAGCAGTATGTTAGAAAGGTGCGTAAAACCGCAAAAACAGTCGACTATTTAAAATGAATTCGAAATTAGTAAAAGTGTTAATCAAGTTAATGATTTTAAATAGCATATCCACAATATACTCTCTTTGGTTTTAAACTGATTGCTACAATTTAGGCAATATCAGCATTAACATTTTGAATTTTGACAACCACATTTTCTACATTTACTTTTGAATGAAACGTTTCAAAAATTACTGTATGTTAATGAGCAAAAACCAATGTCTCTTTTAATAAAAGTATAGCTATTGTCAAAATAATACACGTAACTTTGATATAAATAATGTTGTGATGAATATGATATATATTGGTTATAATTTAGTTTTATCAAACTCATCAAATGACATTGATGTATAAACGTCACTGATTTCATAAGCTTAAAGAAGTTACTGAGGTCTACCTCTTTATCCATGTTATGATTTTGGGATGATAGTTGCAAGTGTGTTTTCGATATAATATAGTGATAGATTCAATGTGTAGATATTCAATCATGTTTTATATTAATATGTTGTATAGTTTTGAGCTAAAGAATATACACAAATAAGTCTTGGTACTGAGATTCATCAGTTCGTTTTGGTATTAAGTTTCATCGTTCACGTTTTATCAAGAAGTTTTTAATAAAATGGAACCATGTATAATACGGCTGTATCAAACGATATGCTGAGTTTACATGCGATCATTTATATTATTTAGACTGTTGTATAGTTAGAGAAAATAAGGGTATGACCAAAAATAATAAATAGAAAATGAATAGGTGCAATAACCTTGTATAAGTAGATTTTTCAAGAATGCTTCCATTTTAATAGTATAGATTTTAGAAATGAAATTTATACATATTAACATGACCAAAATAAAACATCTAAAACGAGTTAGAAATATGAAATAAAATTAAGTAATATTGTATATATAATTTTTATTTCTATAATTCTCTCATAATAAAAGTTATATAGAATTATCATTTACGTATATTAACAAAATAAACACAAATATATTTTTTATAATTTATAACTTTATCAAAAAAATAATTATACGTTTTTCAAAGTAAGGATAAAACCTTATTTTATATTATTAAAGTACAATACCAACCTTGATCCCTTCCCATAGCTTCTCGAGCTTGCTATTCTTCATACTGAGTTCGACAAGATATTGAGGATTGAATGTAGGAGGAAGACACTTGCTCGGATATGCTTCCCAATCTAGTAACCTTAGTCCGCACGGAAACTGAATCTCCTCCGGTATATGCATTCTATCATTCCCGTCATATTGTCTTTTGTAAATTTTGAGGAATCGGAGATCAGTCATTCTTTTAAAAGCTTTCTTGCTGATGGATAGTTCGTTGATTCTTGATATATCAAACGATATACCAAGAACGTTCCATGTACCCTAGTCAAATTCCAAATAAATTAAAATTGTAAGCACCCTGGCAAATGTTCAGTTTAAAGAATGACACTTGCAGACTTACTGAACAAAAAAAAATATAGTAAATACAGGAGAAAGAACTTACTTTGGCATGTTGAAGAACATCACAAATCTCCCGAGCATTCATCAAGATCCGGCGTTTCCAAGGGTCTTGTTTTTGAATGGCTTTTTTACCCATTTGTTCTAGTAATCTGTGCATCACTATTCTTTGCTCACATCCAATTGTCTTTATGATGAGAGATCTGCTTACAAGGATCTTCAAACCATGTTTGACATCCAAGTCACTGTCATCGAACATGGTGTTCACGAGATTCCAACTTTTATAGTTGAAAAAGACTGCAATGTGGAGAAATAGCGTTTGCTCATTCTCATCTAAACTCTCATAGCCCACTCTTAGCACGTCCTCGATATCTCGATCAAGAATAGTTCCGCTATCTTGATCAATACTAGTTTCCAGCCTGCTCAGTACCTCTTCCCATTCATCCTCCTCCTTCCCACGTAAAGATGAACCCACGACACTTAGACCCAACGGAAGTTTACCACAAAGCTTTGTCACTCTTGGTAGAAGCTTTTCAAAACCATGGTTATGAGAGTTTTTTCCAAAAGCATATCTGCATAAGATCTTGAGCGCTTGTTCATCAGATGGAAGCCCCACACGGTACGTATTTTTTATACCATGTTGCTGCAAAATCTCTTTGTTTTCTGTGGTAACTATAATCCTACTTCCAGAACCAAACCATGTAGTTTCATTTGCTAACGCTTCTAATTGCTTTATATGGTACACATCATCAAGAATGATGAGCACCTTATGCTTGGATAGCCTTTCTTCTATCACACCTGAATGGCATATCCTAATACTACCAAGGTTCAAAACATTTGAAAGAAATTGCTCCTGTAAACGCAGCTTCCAACCATGTTCATCAAATCCACTATGATTGTTTTCCCTAAGGTTGTCCACAAAACAAGTAAGCTGAAACCTATCAGAGATTTGACTTTGCAAAGCCCTAGCAATGGTGGTCTTACCAATGCCCGCAGGACCAGTGATTGCAACCATCATAACTCCATTATCATCTAAATTTAGTAAAGACTTCAATTCTCTTATATGAGGTTCAAGTCCCACCATGTCATCAAAGTCTTTAGACGGTGTCGCATTGAGTTTATCTGAAACGTCTCTGGCAATTTGCTTGATCATGTCCGCTTCATTTTCGCTGACAAAAGAGAAAGAACAGGGCACCGTTTCCGTCAAATAGTCACATAGACAACCTTCCTCTGTTCCCAATAGTTTATAACAAGGAGTTCTAATATCCATTCAACAAAAAATTAATTTTCAAAAGACATTATATAACTTTAAATATGAAGTTTTTTGTTCTCCAGAAATGAATTTCAAAACTTCAAATTTGAAGTTTTGAGTACTGAAACTTCAAATATGAGTGTCACTACTCAGAAGTTTTATATTTTTCATTGTATTTTGGTCTTTACATTTATATATTATATCTATGTCTTAAATATTTTTTCCTTTAATCTTTTTAATTTTTCAAAATTTTATAACTCATAAATATTTCAAATTTGCTTTTATAATTTTAGTTTTTACAAATAAAACTAAAGAAAAACTTTAAAATAAGTTTTTTCACTAAATTTAGATAACAACAATATTAGAAAAAAATATTAAAAATATACTAATTGATCATATATGAAAGTATTACGAAAATAGTTTTATAGAATAATGTAGTATTTTACTTGTAATTTAATATTTAATTATGTATTTCTATATAAATATTTTACTGTATCATTTTGTTAATTAATATTTCTATAATATTTTTTACATATGTGCTATTTATATATAAAGTTTTATGAATTTAAATTAATTATCATAAATATAAGGACCATAATATAAAAATATAAATTCTTTTGAAGTTAAGTTTGAAGTTTTGTTTTTGGAGAAGACTAGCTTAAAAACTTCAAATATTAAAAATAAAATGTTAATTTAGAGATTCTCTTAGAGTCTAAGGGCATGATTTTTGTAAAGGTCCTTAGCAAAAGAAGTCCTTAATACACATTTATATGCATATATTATATATGCATATAAATATATACATATATGTGTATTAAGGACTTCTTTTGCTAAGGACCTTTGCAATAATCATGCCCTAAGAATCTAAGTTTAAAATTTTGCTTTTGGAGAATATTTCTCTCTCCATTCCAAAATAGATGATGTTAAAGAGTTTTAGATGTTTTAAAATAGACGATGTTTTGATATTTTATAGTAATTTTAGTTTTATTAAAAATTGTGTGACCAAAATGATATTTTATACTTATTTTTAAGGATTGGTTAAATTAGTTTTGATTTATATTTTTAATGTTACTTTATAAGAAATAGTGTCTACCTTAATTTTTGTGCATACATCCAAAATATCAAATATTTTGGAACAGAGTGAGTAGCTTATAATATTAACTATTTATTTTTTCCTTGGTGAATATAATAGAACGTAAGCGTGAATATAATAAAAACTAACCATCTTAGGAAGTCTACTCCAGCAATGTTGCTCACATCAGTCAAAGCTTTGATCCATTTCTGCTTTTCCTCGTTTGTCTTACGTTCACAAGTATCCTCGAAAGCAATCCCGAATTCCCCGGTCTGCTTCCGTACATCGGATGGCTCGACTCCATAGAAGATGGTCATCACTATCTGTCCCATAGATTTTTTGCACTCCAATATCTCCACCAGTTCATCCAAACACCAGCTTGACGAAGCATATTTCTTGGAGAGAATCACAATCGCGATCCTGGATTCTCTTATACCAGTTGTGAGTGAAGGAGCTATCTCTTCGCCTCTCACCATCTTTTGATCATTATACATAGTAATACCATTGACATTAAATTGTTCACGCATGTGGCTGAGAAGTGTTTTACGGACATCAGGCCCGTGAAAGCTCGCAAAGACATTGAAACTCCAGTTGAGAGTCGACAATGAAGAAATAAGAGAAGCCATGAGAAACAAGAGAGAAGAAAAAGGGTGAAGAGAAGTTGAAGTAATTTGTTTTATTTCAAATGATTTTTCAGGATAGATATAGATACACAAATGATATTATAAAAACAGAGATTCTTATGTTTGTTGTTGCGAACCGCGTTGACTTATGTAAGGGAGAAACTTTCATATGAAATAATTAAGATAAAAGGTTTCTTGTTCTTTACCTCAAGAGTCAATCAAGACTTATATCGATTTACGCAAAATGATAACCATAGATATGTAGTTCTTTAGTGGTGGTCTTTTAAATATATAGAAGAATTAGGAAGTAAACTAACACTTGTAGTTTTTAAATCATATAGGAAGGAGAACATGAGCCTCCCTAAACTGTTGACAAGAGAGAGGCAGAGAGATCATAAGTCTATTGGCATTTTTATATCTTCAAGTTCAAACTCCTAAAAGTAAACGACTTTTTATAAAGAAAGGAAAACTACAGTATTAATAAAACACTTGTTGTTGTTAAATCGGTTTAGTAACACTAGCTATAAAATATATTAGTTAGAGATCAGATTTTATACAGTACACATTAATATGTTCACGGTCTGCTAACAAAGTTGACCAAAAAATATCTCACTTGAAAATGTGAAATGCATTATATACCATGTTGACAATTACTTAATCAAGGAACCATCCTATTGGCTTTTGTATCGTGTCAACTTGCTGATGGTAAGAGGTGGCAACGCCATTTACGCTTAATAGATCGTGAGTGGTTTAGAGCAGCCAATGCCATACATGGTTATCATAACATAAAAATCGAACCCGACATGAACCTAACTGAAAGACATGGGAAAAATTGCATTTATTGTCCTTATATCTTTTGAAAGTAAAAAAGAGATGAGTTGATTACGAAACCATACACTTTTTTCTTTTTTTTTGCATCATTAGACACATACCATTTGAGGCACACTTCTTCCCTCTTCCCCTATGTGTTTATACCACTATACCCTTGTCATCTAGTTAAGCTAAGGAAGAGATGAGTTTGTTATATTAATATAATAAGAGTGTGTGGGGACCAAAGAGGAAGACGTGTTTCGAAAGAGAGAGACGTGTTTCCTTTAAAGTTTTTGATTTGGTTTGGGAGACATACATGAACCGTTGGATTGATACATATCCAATGGTCAGGGTTGCTCTCTTTGAAAAAAGTAGGTCGTATCAAATAACAGCTAATTGAGTTGGATTAATTTTTTTGAAATGAGTTGTGGACGTCGTTTTTATAAAAATTGAATAATGGATGGTGCGTATCAAATAACAGCCAATTGTCCACACATCTTGTGGATAGGGAAAAAAAGATTGTTTTTACATTTCTTTTCACAAATCATATACTTTCTTGTTTGTTTCTAATTCAAACCATAAAATGTTTCAGAGGCAATCATACGAAAATATAGGTGAATATAGTCTGAGTGGTCTTTAGAAAATGGAATATGTGGATGAGATATATGTGTACACAAAAGATGTGGATGAAACAATTGTAGCACGAATTCATGTAAGTGAACAAATGTGGACATGAGCTTATGTAGACACTAACATATTTCTTTCTTTCCTGTTTAGAAAAAAAACAGACAATGGATGTGTTGTGGTCACTGGAATTGTGGCCATGACCAATGGGGCTGCTGTGGTCAGGAGATGTGTGGACACTGGATGTGTTGTGGTCACTGGAATTGTGGACAGTAGGTGTGTGGATGATAGGGTTGAGAACATGGGAGATTGCGAATGAACACGGGAGAAGATCCGGTGCGGAGTATTTGTTGAGAAGCTTTTAGGGAAATCTGTCAGTTGAGTAATCTTGGAGGAAGAGTAATCTTGTAGGAAGATGAATGTCCGCTTGAGATGTACCTATATATATAAATTCTGGTGATTAATTACCAGTGAAAAGCAAATCTGAGAATGATATAAAAATAATTACTTTCGCTAGAAAGAGTCAATAGAAAAATCACAGAAGGATCTACAAAGAAAAAATCTGAGAAGGATTTTAAAAGAAATCTGAGAAGGATCTAAAAAGACAAATCTTTTGATATCTAAAAACTATTTAGGTTACACAGAAGAAGACAGAGAACGGAACAGATGATTGACAAACCTCCAATTTCGTTTTGTGGTGGCGTTTTGTCCTCTGCAATCTTCACATGTTCTTCGACAAATGAGGAAGAAGGCGGAGAGGGTTTTGTGAAATTAGGGTTAGAGAGAATTGGAGACAGCAGATCTAAAAAGGAAATTGGAGAAATATGATGAAAGCCGGTTAAAGAAGAATTGGAGAAAGCAGATCTAAAATTTTTTGGAGAAATATGATGAAAACCGAACAGGTGGGGAGGAGGTTGCAGAATCAAACAAGCGGTAGGGTCTCTGGATTCTCTGGTGTTCTTCGACAATTGATGAAGAAGATATGGAAGCGTTCACAAGTTTAGGATTACAGAGGAGTTCATGAAAAGAGAAAAGTGGATCTAAGATTCGCAAGTGGGAGAAAGAAGATAGGTGAATTTCTGAAATTCAAAAAATTGAATTGTAATTTAGAAATTATTATTTTATGAATAATGAGTTAGATGAGAATGGTAGAATAGGTAACATGATCGTCGGTTACAGATCGATAGAAATTAGGAATTGTTTGAATTGGGGGAAATCAAGTAACATGAAAGAGAGAAGAGTCTGCCTTGTTTTGTCCGGCCAAACTTAAAAAAATAAGAAAATACTGAACCGTGGTTAGTACTGCTTTAGTTAGGTCAGTTTTGTATAGAGGGCAAAGAAGACTTTAAACAGACATAATGTGCTCCCCAAGTGGAAAGTGTCTGATGGTGTAATTTTAAAGACAAAAAATGTCTTGGAGTGTAAAAAAATCAAAAGAGATTTCAAACGAGTGAATCCAATATTAAGGCTTTTAGTGTGACGGGCGCATGATGTTTTTAGCTCACATAGCAGCCACGTCATCACCTACCTTGCTTCTCACGAAGTTGGATAGATCAAAACAGATTTGTCCACCTGTACGGTCACTGCTCAGAGAGAGTCGTTTTCAAACGCTTCGCTGGATTCAAACACATAGCGCTCCTTTCGATCTCGTCGGTCAAGATCTGAACACCACACTCGACAATCTCA
Source organism: Raphanus sativus (assembly GCF_000801105.2). NCBI lineage: Eukaryota > Viridiplantae > Streptophyta > Magnoliopsida > Brassicales > Brassicaceae > Raphanus > Raphanus sativus. Next base: position 28,299,460 of record NC_079519.1, on the reverse strand, counting down.
AAGTCGTGGAGCTTGCTGCTAAATTCAAACACTATCTCGCTAACGCTTTGGTCATCTTCAATACAACCAGAGTGAAAGATGAACAGATGCTCCGTCCCAAATCTGGGGATACGATAAACTTTGACAGAGGAGAGGTCTAACTCGCATTTACCTATGCGACGACACAACAGCTGCGAGACTCTGTATTCTCTGATCTGATGGTTCGGTGCAACCACGAGGCAAATCTTGAATCTAGAGGAAGCAGAGCAATGAAGTGTTAAGGAACTTCCTCTGGCTCGGTGATCGAACTCTGCGGGTACTTCTCTTCCTGGTAACAGAGCCCACCCGTCAAGAAACGACTGTTGGATAATCGCTCGTCGCGCTTGTTGACCCAGTTTGAAGCAGTTGGTGAAGTTAAGCTGCGCGTTTGGAGTGTAAAAGGGACAAGAAACACTCTTCAGCGATTCACAGTCGTTAGCAGATAGGAACATGAGCTGAGGAGGGAGCTCCGGCAACGACTCGAGTTTTCTGCAGCCAGAAAGATTAAAATGTTGAAGACCGTGAAGCCCTTTGATGCAATCCGAAACCTTCTCGATTCCGCTGTAGCTTAGGTTTAGATGAGATGCGCCTTCGGGGAGATTCTCTAAAGTCTTGAGCTTCTCATTGTAGCTTAGGTCAAGAAACCGAAGACGAGTCCAGTGCTGAATCGATGCAGGGACTTGTTCAACCAAGGTGTTTGATAGTTTGAGTGATGAGATGTTTGTAGAGAAGTCTGGAAACTTTCTCAGTCGTGAGCATCCAGCCATGTTGACAACTTTAAGAGATGCTAAATTCAAGGTATTTGGTAAGACTTGGAGGTTAGAGCAAGCGAACATGGCCAAGACCTTTAGTTTGTGAAGATTCGAGAGAGAAAATGGAATCTCTACCAAACTCTGGCACCAAGCCAGATCCAATCTCTCGAGTTTTGTAGCGCTTGAAAGATCTGGGAGTTCCTTCAAATGCCATGATTCCATCAGCTCCATCTTCTTCAGATTTGTTAATCGCTGAATTGCAAAAAAAAAAAAAACATAACAGTTGAGAAACGTATTGGAACAGTCACAAAATAAATAGTTATAAGAACTAACCGGAGTTCCTTCCCAGAGCTTTTCAAGCTGGCTTTCTTGCATATTGAGTTCCACAAGATGTTCTGGATAGAATTTAGGAGGAAGACTCTTGCTTGGGTATGCATCCCAATGCAGTAACCTTAAACGAGGTGGAAACTCCATGTCCTCAGGTATATATACTCTATCGTTTTTGTCATGCCATCTTGTGTGTACACTGAGGTATCGAAGATTCGGCATCCTTTTGAAAGCACTTGCACTTATAAACACTTGGCCAGTCTCAAATGTATCAAATGATATTCCAGACACGGCTCTAGTTCCCTTAAACCAATTTCCAAACAAATGATATTTGTTAGAAAAATCGATAAGGTGATAAAGACTTATGAATGATATAATAAGGAAAAGAAACTTACTTTTCCATGTTCAAGGATATCGCTAATCTCATGTGCATCCATTAAGATTTGGCGTTTCCAAGGCTCTTGTCTATGTATCACCTGTCTACCCACTTGTTGCAGTAACTTGTGCATCACTACTTTACCTTTGGAAGATATATCTATGAGAGATCTATTGACTAGTGTATTTAAGCCATGTCTTTCATCCAAATGAGTACTAGAAAGCATGCTTTTCACATGATCATTGTCTATGTAGTTGAAGAAGATTGCAACGTAGAGAAATAAAATTTGATCAGTCTCATGTAAACTCTCATAGCCGAACCTTAGTACTCTTTCGATATCTCGATCAAGATTAGTTTCTAGCCTATGCACTACAGCATCCCACTCATCCTCATTTTTCTCACGTAAAGATGAACCCACAACACGGAGACCCAATGGAAGATTACCACATAACTCGACTACCCTTTCAGCAAGATCTTTAAAACCACTAGTTGGAGTGCTTTGTCTGAAAGCATACCTGGAAAAGATGCCAAGAGCTTCTTCATTAGATGGAAGATTCACATGGTATGTATTTTTTATACCATGCTGCTTCAAAAGCTCTTGATCTTCCGTAGTCACAATAATCCTACTACCATGACCAAACCAAGATACATCTCTAGCCAAAGCATCTAACTGCTCTAGATGATCCACATCATCAAGTATGATAAGAACCTTTTGGTTTTGTAACCTTTCGTATACCACATCTGAGTGAAAAATCTTCATTCCATCATGGTTCAAAATCTTTGAAAGAAGCTGTTCTTGTAAATGCAGTTTTAAACCATGTTGATCACAATCAATTCTCCTATAAATCCCCCTCACATTTTCCATAAAGTACCTAAGCGGAAAATTGCTGGAGAGTTGGTTGTATAAAGCCCTCGCAATGGTAGTTTTACCAATTCCAGCAGGACCAGAGATTCCAACTATCATGGCTCCATCTTTTTCCAAATGCAACGAAGACTTCAATTTTTCCAAATGAGCTTCAAGTCCCACCATGCTATCAAAATCGTTAGATGGTGTAGCATTTAGTTTGTCTGAAACATCTTTTGCAATTTTCTCAATCATATCCGCTTCATTGACCCTAACAAAAGAGAAGAAGATCAGTAAGCCACATAGATTAAGTTAGTGTTACATCTCCTTAATTCTTATTATTTTCAGCATTTAATCCGAGAGTGGATGAAAGATTTGATTTAACAAGGGTAAATTAACAAAGATATATTAATATTGTTGATCTGTTTCCTTCACTAAGGATATATTTTCCAAAAAGATAGAAAACTAGTAAACCCTTTTCATTGTAATGGCTCTTAAAAGTTAATCAAAGTTAGAAGAATTTGAGAGAGATACAATAAACAAATTTGTCGTATATCAACTAACCAGTTCAAGGAGTGTTCTCCTTCTATGTTGGCGACATGAGTCAAAGCTCTGGTCCACCTCTGTATTTCTGTCTGGGTTCTCCCTTCGCAAGTTTTCTTGAAAGCCTCCCCAAATTCTCCGATCTGCTTTCTCACATCAGATGGATCAACTTTGTAGAAGATCGTCATGACAATCCGTCCAGCAGTTTCCTCACACTTCAAAATCTCCACCAGCTCATTCAAGCACCAACTTGAGGAAGCATAGCTCTGTGAGAGCACCACGATCAAGATTCTTGATTCCTGTATTGCCCGAGTGAGTTCAGGTTTGATGATTTGGCTTCTCTGGATCTCTTGATCATTGAACATTATGATTCCATTGCGTTCAAACTGCTTGCGTAAGTGACTTAGAAATGATACACGGACATCTGGCCCGTGGAAGCTCGGGAAGAGATGGAATCTCCAGCTGCAAGATGACGAAGATGGACGAAGAGTCATGAGAGACAATAGAGATAGAAAGTGTAGTTAAGGAGAAATTGAAGAAAACGAATATCAGATATCTACCTAATGTGGTGTGGAAAGCTATAAATACATATTAGGAATACCGTGCGTTAATTAGCAACCAGCTTACATTTAATGAGAGTAGAAACTTCAAAAAAGATTTAAGGTTTCTTTTCTTTTATGGTCATCAATGCCTTAAACCGGCTTACAACTATGAACTCATTAGTCATTAACTTCCTAAATGGTTTTGAAAAGTGATGTAAAAAATGGTTTTGAAAAGTTGTATTCTAAAGTTTGATTCATTTTTGACTTCTCTAGAGTTGGCCAAAAAAGCCATTTAAGAAAGAGATGATGCATGCAAAATGAAAACTCTTTTCTTTCGGTATTTAATATACATCAAAAGATTTGTCCTCATCCCATTTTCAACATTTATGTATTGAAGAATGCCCTTTTTCAGAAAAAAAAACATTTATGTATTGACTCAAAATCAAAACATTATATCTTGTCAAATCATATCACTCGATTTTATAATATAGAAAAAAACAAAATATATGGATTTGTACACCTCAGTATCGCATCATTAAAATACTAGGCATGCGTCCATAAAAAACAGAAAGTTTGAACAGTTTTGATCTGGAGTCTCAACAACAAATTTGTATTTTTCTTGGAAGTAGGTCTAACACTTATTATCTGAAATTGAAATAGTTAAAAGCATTATATACACCTTTATTTTAAATTATTGTTAATATTTTATATATTTTAATATTATTTTAAAGATCTAAATCTGAATCTAGATATTACAAATTTTAAAAGAATATTTGATATCTGAATATTCAAAAATTCTGTATCTTGATAAAATAATAAAAATATGGATGTATGTACCGGATAAATATTCGGATCCGAATATCTTATGCCGGATATATCAGATCGTCCCACACTTTCTTAAAAGTACAAGAATTTAAAGCAGGATTTTGAAAAGAAAATAAAAAATTGGCTTGATTCCATTTATTTTCTTGAGACATGACAGTTGCTGAAATGTGAAACAAGACACAAAACTAATCAAGATTCATTTCTTCGGAAGAAAAATATACCGACGTTTTTGCAACTACGTTCTGGTATGAACGTTCTCTAGTTTATTCGACAATTAATCGTTTGATTTGATGTATCAGATGATATATTTTATCATTTGATTCAATGCTTTCACAGAATATGATTCGTTTCTAGCAGCCACAAAATAAGATCTACAGAAGATATAAGAAGCATTTTTCAAATTATGATATCACTGAGCTATCTTTTTTTTTGTCACGCAACTACTGCAATTGAAAGCCCAGCAGGCAAAGTCGGGCCACAGGAAAATATTGGATCAAATGCTGGTATAGATCACAAGGGTAAAAAAAATTTCATATGGACCTATGTATTTCTCCTTTTATTTTACATTTAGTTTTAAATAAAAATCTATATAAAATAACTAAAATCCTATAAATTTAAACATATACTATCCTATCCAAGAATTCGACGCAGATTCATACTAGAAAATCAGACTCATCCTAACTTTAAATCTTTTTCTTCTCCTTTTCTTCTCCATTAACAATTCTTGCACCTTAAAATAAAATCAAAATTTTCTTTCAAAACCATCGACCAAATTTCTCAATCTTGTCCCAAATTGATTAACCATAGCTATATTTAATCAATTATAACTTATCCATAATCAAATTTCATCTGTTACATATTAAATTCAAGATAAAAAAACGCAGAGTATTACCAGTACAACTAGTACAACTCGAATTATTACAACTAGTACAAATAGATTAAAGCATAACCAATATAACTCGTACAAGTAAAACATGTATACTAGTATAACTTTGTAATTAATATGGTGATCTTTATTTTGTTTTAAGCGTATAAAAATGGTAGAAAATAATATAATGTAGAATCAATAAGCCATGTTGGTATAATTTTCCGCCTGCATGTGTGTCAAATACATGAATTGTATATTTTAAATAATTTCGATTTGGATAATGATTTATTACAAGTTGTACTAGTTATACTAATTTTACTATGTTTTTTTAAAAAAAAAATCATCTTCATATTTATACTCTCGAAGCCAAAATGATAGATGTGAAACCAGAAAAGTCTTCAACCATGGTTCCAAAAAACACGGGTCACCGGAAAGAAGAACAAAGAGGACGCATTAGTGACGAGTAAAAGCAACTCACCAGCGACAAAAATAAGAAAAAGAAGGATTAGGATCCTTGTCAAATCCAACCAAGCAGACTTGGAACCACGTCAAGGCAAAAGACGAAGAATGACAAAAAGGCCAAAAGAATGGTAAACCATTAAATTTGAAATTGTTTGATTGTTCTGATAGGATTCAACTAAGATCTATTTTTGTGTCAAATTAACTGTCAAGTAGATAGCTTTTGGGATTATTTTTGAAAAGTTATGTTCATTTTGGTATTAAAACTTATGTTCATTTTGATGTTAAACTTATTCTTTTTGGATATTTTTTGAAACTATTAAAACTGGGAAACTTAAATTATTTTATGAAAAATTGTGTTTAGTTTAAATGTACAAGTATTTTGATATAACTAATACAACAGAAATGTTTTTTGTTTTTATCATGTAAACTACAAAATTTAATAATTGTTTTCACATAAATTTGAAGCAATTAAAAAATTGAAGGGAAAAAAATATTTTTTTAAAAAAGAAAAAAAAATCATTCAAGAGAAGTATGGCAATTATAACACAAATATTATAGTTTTTCTTTTGCTATGTATATATGCTTCATTTAAATCTTACAATAGACATGAGCCTAAATTTCTCTTGAAAGTTTGCAAAATCAAAAATTGGCCAAATGGTATCTTGTTTAGTTTGTGCTATATCTATTCTACTAAAACAACATCATAACATAATAATATATGTGTGATCTAACTATTTTAATACAAGTATTAAAAAAAATTATTATTCATTTAAAAAATTATTATACAAAAAACATAAATATAATTAAAATTTAAGGACCGCTCTCACCCACGAAGCCCTGAATAAAGATGACTATATATATAACCTGGTAAGAAATACGTTGCCACAAAATAACAGGATTACGAGGTAGAAGACCAACAGGGGAGTTACTCTGTTGATACATATCTGTTTGGTCGTATATAAAACAATATTATAACGGGGGAGAGACTTTATTGATACATATCTGTTTGGTTCAGAACGTCGTCTTTTGGTTCAGAAGCACCTGTCATCGTTGTTTTCCTGGCACGTTTCCTGGATACAGATATGTGATCCTCTTCATTGGTCGCTGAGTCCATATTCAGATCCCGTGCCACTGATAATATCTGCTTCTTCTTCCTCGTCTGAATCTTGGCCGGATTCCTGTGTATTCCATTGGTTACTGTCACCATCCTTGTCGCCAGAACCTACATGATTGCTTTCGTGGGGTTCCTCCTTCACGATCTGGACACCACATTCAATAACGTCGAAGTAGTTGTTGTCGTTGGTGAATTCAAACGTTAACTCTCCGCTCTCTTCAAGGCATCCGTACTCGAGAAGCAAGTCAGAGTGGAAAACTAAGAGATGCTTCGCGGGTTGATTTGATGCGATGAAGAATTTACGTAACTTGATTTCCTGGATGGGGTATGAGTAGCCTTTGCGTATCCGGCGACAAATCAAGTGGTAGTTAGGATGAAACAAATATGAATGGGGTAGGTTATTAGGGGAACAAACAAGGCAGACCTTAAACTTGGAGAAGGCGGAAAGAGGGAAACTCAAGGTATTTCCCAGGGCTCGGAGCTCGAACTCTGCAGGAACTTCAGCTCCAGGTAACCATGACCACTTCGACTGAAGAGATGTATGAAACCGTTGGTGGATAATTTCGTTTCGTGCTTGTTGGCCCAGTTTGAAGCAGTTGGTGAAACTGAGCGTCGCAAATGGAGTGTTCAAAGGGCAAAACACGGTCTCCAGTGATTCACAATTATCTGCATGTAGAGACTTGAGAGAAGCAGGGAGCTCTGGAAGTGATTTGAGTTCTCTGCAGCTAAGAAGGAAAATTGCTTCTAACATGTGAAGATCTTTGATGCAGCATATTGTTTCCATACCAGAACAGTTTAGGTCTAGACGAGTAATAGTCATCGGGAATTGTGTTAGTGTCTTCAGTTTTGGATTATAGGATAGAGACAGAGAGAAGTAATGAGGAAGCGAAAGGGCACTCACTGGAGGCACTTCGTTGGCCGCTGGGACTGACATACCGAATGTTGTCATGTTCGTACGCGATATTTCTATGTGGATGGGATTAAGGGATGAAAAGGTGTAGTTAGTTGGAACGACTTCTAGATTTGTGCAGGAAACCAGCCACAAGTCTTTTAGTTTACCAAGATTTGAAATAGAGGAGGGAAGTTCTACCAAACTCTTGCAAACATTCAGTTTCAGTGCCTCAAGATTTGTAGCATTTGAAAGATCTGGGAGTTCCTTCAAATAGTAGGAATAGCTCAGATCCATCTGCTTGAGATTTTTAAGCGGCTGAAAGCGAAAGTCAGAAAACAGATGGAAGACCAGCATTATTACATGAAGAAAAATGTCAGAATTCATGTTTTATATTCAGCGTAAAATAGAAAAACAAACCTGAGTTCCTTCCCAAAGTTTCTCTAACTGGCTATGTCGAAGATCGAGTTTGACAAGACATTCCGTGTTAAATGTAGGAGGAAGACACTTGATTGGGTATGCCTTCCAATGTAGAAACCTTAGACGTTGCGGAAGCTCTATCTCTTCAGGTATATCCATTCTCTCACACACATCATATTTACTGTTGATAACTTTGAGGAACCTGAGATTAGGCATTCTTTTGAAAGCTCCCTTGCTTATAAACACTTCGTTGATTGCTGATGTATCAAACGATATTCCAACCACTTTGCTAGTAACCTAAACCAAATATTCAAAAATGTTTTGTTATCACAATGTGTTGGTTTTGTTTATCTTAGCGATATGACTTGCTCAGGCAATATTTTTTAAAACTTTGCTGAGAATCAAAGGATTAATAGAACTTACAGTATTATTGAGTAGGACATCGCATATGTCATTAGCATCAACTAAGATTTGGCGATTCCGAAGCTTTTGTCTACGAATAGCTCTTTTGCCCACTTGTTGTAGTAATCTGTGCATCCTTATTTCACCACGGGCAGATATCTCTATGAGCGATTTTCTTTCTAGGATTTTCAACCCGTATTTAACGTCCAAGTCAATGCCAGCCAGCATGGCTTTCACAAGATCACCATCATTATACTTGAAGAAGATTGCAATATAGAGAAATAGTGTTTGCTCATTGTCTTCTAGACTTTCGTAGCCGACTTTTAACACTTTCTCGATATCTTGATCAAGAATATTTTCTAGCCTACTCATTACATCTATCCATTCGTCCTCCCTCTTCCCACGTAGAGATGAACCCACAACGCGGAGACCCAACGGAAGCTTGCAACAAAGTTCTGTTATCCTTATAGCAAGCTCTTCAAAACCCTCCTTTGGAGAGCATTGCTTGAAAGCATATCTACATAAGATTTCAAGACCTTCTTGTCTCGATGGAAAACTAACATGGTATATATTATCGATACCATGTTGTTGCAAAAGCTCTTGATCTTCCGTGGTTACGATAATCCTACTTCCAAAACCAAACCAAGAAGTATCTCCAGCCAAAGCCTCTAATTGCTTTAGACTGTTTACATCATCAAGAATGATGAGCACTCTCAGGCTGCTTGACCTTTGTGGTAACACACCTAGATGGCATACCCTTGTACCATCTTGGTTCAAAACCTTTGACAGAAGTTGTTCTTGTAAATGCAACTGCAGACCATAGTCGTCAAGACCACTACTATGATAGCTTCCTCTAAGGTTTTCCGTAAAACAAGTAAGCTGAAACTTATGAGAGAAACGACTATGTAAAGCTCTGGCAATGGTTGTTTTACCGATCCCTGCAGGACCTGAGATTCCAACCATCTTTACTCCATCGTAATCAAAATCTAGCAAATCCTCCATTTTCCTTAAATGAGACTCAAGTCCCACCATGCCATCAAAATCCCTAGATGATGTTGCATTCAATTTATCTGAAACATCTCTTGTGATCTTCTTGATCATGTTTACTTCATTGTCCCTAACAAAAAAATAAATAAATAAATAATAGATAGTTTCATCAAGTAGTCACAGAGATAACATCCTTTGTTCCCACTATTCTATGACATGTACTTCTAATATTCATTCAACAAACATTCTCTTAATTAGCCAATTAAATTCCATCACGGTAGTTCCTCCTAATCATCATAAGACACCATTAACTGTTATTTTTAACTTCTTATTAACAGAACCTAATAGTTAAAAACAGAGATTAGTTGAACACGAACCATTTTTGGAAGTCTTCTCCAGCAATGTTTCCCACTTCTCTCAAAGCTTTGCTCCACTTCTGCCTTTCCTCGTCCGGCTTATTTGCACAAGTTTCATTGAAAGAGATCCCGAATTCTCCGCTCTGTTTCCGTACATCAGATGGATCCACTCCGTAGAAGATGGTCATGACTATCTGCCCCATAGCTCTCTTGCACTCCAATATCTCAACCAGTTCATCTAAACACCAGCTTGAAGAAGCATATTTCTTGGAGAGAATCACGATCGAGATCCTTGATTCTCTTATACCATTTGTGAGTGAAGGAGCTATCTCTTGGCTTCTCACAATCTCTTGATCATCAAACATAGTGATCCCGTTTCGTTTGAATTGCTCGCGCATGTGACTGAGAAGTGTTTTACGGACGTCAGGCCCATGGAAGCTCGAGAAGACGTTGAACTTGTAGTTGCGAGACGCAAAGGAAGAAGCAGACGCCATGAGAGACGAGCTGAGAGAGATGGAAGGAAAGTGAGATGTTTACTTTGAAGTCAATGTGTTATTGGAAAGATCTATTAAAAGCATAAATAAAAAGGGATGCTGTTGTTCAAAAAAAAAAAAGGGATGCTTGAAAGGTTCGACCACAAAAAAATAAAAAGAAAATAAAAAGAAAAGGGATGCTTCCTTCTATTGACTACTGAGGCAGACGCGTTATTATTATTTGAATGGAGTTGCAAGTGGCCAAGACTTTGAAAAAAAAAGAGATTTAGTTCGTCTAAAGTCTTTGCTAAAAAAAAAAAAAAGTTTCTCTAAAGACATAGGAAGCTCCAAACTTGCTTCTAGGGGTGGACACTTTATCCGATATCCGAAGTGGCACCCGAACCCGATCCGAAAAACCCGAACCGAAATCCGAACCGAAGTAGCAAAATACCCAAACGGGTATTGAATTATGAGAGATCGGATATCCGAACCCGAACGGATAATACCCGAATCCGAATGGATATCCGAAGATAACCGAATTTATGTACCATTAACCATATATTCATAGTTTACTTCTCTAATTTTATTCAAAATATTTATATTAATTATACACATGGTTTAAAATTAAATAATATACATATAATTACAAGAAAAATAATTTTTTACTTACTTAAAATGTTTAAAATGCATGTCTAAATTTTTGTTTCATGCATTAACAAAAGCTACATTTAATTTTTTTAAAAAATAATCAAATTAGTATCTTTTATTTTTAAGATTTTATCTTCAAATCATTCAATGTATTAAAAATAAAATATCAGTTAAGTAAAATTATATTTTTAAATAGAAAAAAACTTGAGAAATGAAGAAATTAATTTTTTTCTTCGCAAAATCTAAATATCCGAAACCCGACCCGAAATAACCGAATCCGAATTAAAAATACCCAAACCTGACCCGAAATATAAAAATACCCGAACGGGTTTTATACTCCTATACCGAAATACCCGAAAATCCGAAGTATCCGATCCGAACCCGAACGGATATCCGAACGCCCACCCTATTTGCTTCCTCTGGCCGTTTTCTTTTTTTTTTGAAAGAAAACCTCTTGCCGTTTTCACATCTAAAAAGTTTTGTTTATTTTTAAAACATAACTTTTTAGCCTGGTTGAATTTAGGGGAGTCGCAAGCCCGCGGATGTACTCCTTCTCCAGGACATTCAAATGGGTTCTGATAATGAAAGAATGATGAGAATATAAGATTAGAAGAATTGTATATTGACTCTCATAAAAATAATAGTTGAGATTACATACATATTTATACTAATGATATTTCCTAATTTATGTAGATACAAATATATGTAATATCTTATATAATAAATATCTAATAGATATTTCTTGGAACGTTCGCTGTTTGAATGACCAGAACAAGCACAACTCTTTTGGTCAATGGCTTTTTTTCTAATAAACCCAATTTTGGAGCTATTCTTGAGACTCACATAAAGTAAACCCTACTTCAGCATGTTATGTCCAAGACCTGTCCTGGCTAGAATTTCGCTTCAAACCACCATTCTGATGCTGGTGGACGCATAGTTCTTATCTAGAAAGGACTTGCCAAAGTCAGAATAATCAACCAGACTAAGCAATCCATGACCTGTGAGCTTGACACCTCAAATAGCAACAATATTATCTTCACGGCTATCTATGCTGTCAACACTAATGATGAAAGACAAGAGTTATGGGTAGAGCTAATTAACCTTCACCAGACCATGTCTTTGTCTTCTTTTCCACGGAGGTGACTTCAACCAAATCCTACATCCAGCCAAACACTCCTCCCTAAGAGTTAACAAGAGTTAACAGCATAACTTCTCCTATATATGGTCTCTTTCCGCAACACCCTATCTCAACTTGAAATCTTTGATCTTTGGTTCTCGGGACCCTTCATACTTGGACAAATAAGGAAATATTACTTGGTAGAGTAAAACATGATGACAGTTCTTTTCCCAGTAAATAACTCTAAATCTGTATTCAATAATACCGGAAATGGCCTATTTTAAGTTTTAACATAAGTTTTACTCGTTGTGTCTTCTTCTTTACGAACTTTGTAATACTAGATATTTTATGCTTAACTAAACAAAAATATGAAAAAATCACATGAATTCTCAAAATAGTATTTATAAATATATTGACTGTCAGAATTGTTAGTCAAACGTATTCTTATACATATTTCGTGAAGGAAAATACATAACATGTAAAATTTACGTTGAAATAAGGTCATCCCCCAAAAACACATCCTAAATCTAGTGTTCAGAATCATCAATATTAGCCAAGTGAAACATCTGCTTTGAGTTCCCAAAATTTTGGAACCAATTGCCTTGGTGATTGGACTCGTCGGCACTTCCTTTCTGGGTAAGCATACCATAACAAGGTATATTTGAAGATTATTAAACAGAATCATGATGAGCTTTAACTAGTGTCTTAGTGTTTCTTTAGAAATCAAAACCCAAAAGTTTGAGGTCTTAACAAGTGCTTTCCTGGGTTTATTTGTTAACTTTACTCTTTGAGCATATCTGTGAAAGAGAACCAATCAAAAGAGATGAATGCCAAAAACTTGACATTGAAAGAGGAGATTTGTAGTTTTATAAAGTTTTTTTTTCGATATTTCACACACCTACTACAACTTTACAAGAGTTTCGTACATATATAATCTAAAGGTTTCCTAGAAGCAAAGGCTTCCCAAAACACAACACACGTAATATTACAGATGTCTAAACATAGTTATTTTCTTTTCACATGCAAGTCATACCAAAATAGATTACGTAATCACTTGACCATGTTGTAACGTCTTTGACTAAGGCACTTTCCAACAAATCTCCTCCTTGCCTTAGTTCCTGCAAACACCTAGTTTGTTTCTCAGATACTCAAACCTTGCTTTTGGTAAAGCTTTGGTGAATACATCAGCGATTTGATCGTTTGTTTTGCAGTACACCAACATTATCTCTCCATTCTTCTGTTCTTCTCTCAGATGATACAGCTTGATATTGAAATGCTTGGTCTTGCCATGAAAAACAGAATCCTTTGAGATAGCAATAGCAGCTTGATTATCAACAAATATCTCTGTTGGTTCATTTTGCTCCATATGTAGATCAGCAAGTAGTTTTCTGATCCAAACTACTTGATTTACAGAGGCATTTGCTGCAACATATTCTGCTTCTGCAGTACTCTGAACTACAACATCCTGTTTCTCTGAACACCATGAAAACATTCCTGATCCAAAAGTGAAACAGAAACCTGTTGTGCTTCTCATATCGTCAATAGATCCAGCCCAATCACTATCAGAAAATCCAGCAAGTTTGGGACTTTGTGAACATGTATACTTGATGCCATACTCTGTTGTTCCTCTAACATATCTCAAGATTCTCTTCGCAGCTTGAAAATGTAACTCACTGGCACAATGCATAAACCTTGAGAGAGAACTTACAGAAAACATTATGTCAGGTCTGGTGGATGTGAGATACATCAAGCAACCAATCAAGCTTCTGTATTTATTTTCATCTATCTTTTCAGCTCCATCCTCTTTGCTGAATTTCTCCTTCTGATTCATTGGTGTGTCTGTGCTCTTGCAATCATCCATCTGAAACTTCTTAAGAATCTCTTTTGCATACTTCCTTTGATGTATAATAATTCCATCAATTCTTTGTTGCACTTCCATTCCAAGAAAATAAGACATCAAACCGAGATCAGTCATCTCAAACGCTTTGAGAATTTCAGACTTGAAAGCACCCACTAGCATCTCATTGTTCCCTGTCACAAGCAGGTCATCAACATAAATGGAAACCACAAGTAAATTACCACTTGTTTCTTTGATATAAAATGTAGCTTCACTTTGACTTTTGACAAATCCCATCTTCCGAAGATGATCATCAATTCTTGTGTACCATACTCTTGGAGCCTGTCTAAGACCATACAAAGCTTTTTTCAACAAGTAGACTTTCTCCTCCTGTTCTTTTACTCTAAACCCATCAGGCTGTTCTACATAGATTTCCTCTTCAAGATAGCCATTTAGAAAGGCTGATTTGACATCTAAGTGAAATACTTTCCAAGTATTTTGAGCAGCCAATGCAATCATCATTCTTATTGTGTCTAACCGTGCTACAGGAGCAAAGGTTTCTGAAAAGTCCACCCCATATACTTGGCTATATCCCTTTGCCACCAATCTGGCTTTGTGCTTGTTTATAGATCCATCAGCATTGAGTTTAGTCCTATAAACCCATTTAACACCAACTATCTTTCTGTCTGATGGTCTGTCCACTAGCTGCCAAGTATCATTTTTATCAATCATTCTAAGCTCTTCATTCATTGCTTCAATCCACTTGTGATCCTTTTCAGCATCCTCATATTCACCAGGTTCAAAGAGAAATATTGCAATTTTGATAGATATCAGTCAGTAATCTCGTACCTCTCACTGGAATATTATCGATGTCATCTTCAGTGTCTTGTAGAATCCTAGGCACCTGTTCTGAATCTGATTGCTCCCAATTCCATTGTTTATCTTCCATAAAAGTCACATCTCTGCTTACCAAAAGCTTTTCATTTTGAGGATGAAAGATTCTATAAGCTTTGCAAGAATCACTGTAACCAACAAACACTCCAGGTTCTGCCTTCTTGTCAAGCTTATCTCGTTTCACATATGGAACATGAGTGAAACAAAGGCAACCAAACGTCTTCAGATTACACATGTTTGGCTTGTACCCATTCCAGACTTCATATGGTGTCTTTTTGTCCAAAGCTCTTGTTGGTAACCTATTGAGTAAGAATACTGCAGTGTTTGCAGCCTCTGCCCATAAATTCTTTGGAAGCCCTTTTTCATGCAACATGCATCTTGCCATCTCCATAATGCTTCGATTTTTTCTCTCACTTACACCATTTTGTTGAGGGGTGTATGGAGCTGTAAACTGATGCTCAATACCGGATTCTTCACAAAACTTTCCAAAAGTCTTATTTGTGTATTCAGTCCCATTATCAGACCTCAAAGTTTGCAACTTGCAACCACTTTGATTTTCCACCCAAGCCTTGAATTTCCAGAATATGTTAGGTACCTCACTCTTGAATTTAATGAAGTAAATCCAACAAAATCTGCTGTAATCATCAATGAACACAATATAGTACTTACTACCATTCAAGGATGGTGTGCTCATAGGATCTCCAACATCCGTGTGTACTAGCTGCAGCTTTTTTGTAGCTCTCCAAGTTGTTTTAGGAAATGGTTTTCTTGTGATCTTCCCATATTGACAAGCTGTACAATCTCCTAACTCACTTTCCAACAAAGGAATTCCTTTTGCCATGTTGTTTTTCTGCATATAAAGAATTCCACCATGATGAAAGTGACCAAGCCGTTTATGCCATAAACTTGCATTGTTGATTGTGCTTGTGTAAGCCATATAATCCTCCTCCATAAGGTTTAGATGAAAGCTTTTCGATCTCATTTTGATTCTGAACAAGTCACATCCTTTTGCATCTTGTATCAAACACCATTTGTCTTCAAAAATGACTTTGAAGCCTTTCTCTAGCAACTGTCCAACACTTAGTAGATTCTGGTTGATTTGAGGCACATAGAGAACATCTTGAATAAATTTGACACCTGTTACGCTTTTGATGGCCACCGTTCCTTGCCCTTTAACGGAAAGAAAATCACCATTTCCAATTCTTACTTTAGAAGTAACAGATGTGTCTAGTACCTTGAACAGTTCCTTGTCGTTGGTCATATGGTTTGTACAACCACTGTCAATCAACCAAGAATCACTTGAGAGCTTAGCTGCTACAGAGCTTGTTGCGACAAACATTTTTTCTTCATTTTCTTCTATCATAGCATTTGCTTCATCTTTTTGTTGTGTCTTGCAAACTCTCTCCACAGGACCGAGTTTACCACATTTTCTACATTTAATATCTGGTCTCCACCAACACTTTCTTTCTTCATGACCTGTCTTCTTACAGTGAGGACAGGTTTCATTGCTATTAAGTTTGTATATCCGTTTATCTGAAACTCCCTTTGCTTGAAAAGCCTCTTGAGTTTCATTATTTGCTTGAAAAGCTCCTTCCATTGATCCTTCTTCTCGCATTGATCGTCTTTGCTCTTGAGCTTGCATTGCATTTACCAATTCTGCTAAAGAGATACTGGATAAATCTTTGGTTTCTTCAAGTGAAGAAATTTTAGATTCATATCTCTCAGGTATAGATACCAAAATCTTCTCTACAATTCTTTCATCTGAGAAGTCTTTGCCAAGAAGTCTCACCTTGTTGACAATACTTAGTAGCTTATTTAAATATTCTCTTATGGTCTCTGTCTCCTTCATTTTCTGAATCTCAAACTCCCGAATCAGATTAAGTATCTGCATGTTCTTGGTTCTTTCATTCCCTTCATACTCCTTTTTGAGATATTCCCAAAAACTTTTTGCTGATCCCAAATTCATTACTCTTGTAAATATGGTGCTTGACAGAGCAGAGAATAAACATGCCTTGGCTTTAGACTTCCTTGTCTTCTTTTCTTTGTGATTTCTAAGCTGGGCTAGCGTGGGATTTTCAGGCAGGGGAAACACTTCATAATCTTCTTCTATAGCCTCCCAGAGATCAAGAGCTTCAAGATGAACTGTCATCCTAACTGCCCAAGCTTGATAATTTTCACCATCGAATACAGGTGGTGTGCTGGAGAAATTTGTTTCTGTTTCCATCATAGATCCCTTAAAAAAAGTGCTCTGATACCAGTTTGTAGTTTTATAAAGTTTTTTTTTCGATATTTCACACACCTACTACAACTTTACAAGAGTTTCGTACATATATAATCTAAAGGTTTCCTAGAAGCAAAGGCTTCCCAAAACACAACACACGTAATATTACAGATGTCTAAACATAGTTATTTTCTTTTCACATGCAAGTCATACCAAAATAGATTACGTAATCACTTGACCATGTTGTAACGTCTTTGACTAAGGCACTTTCCAACAAGATTAATGCCAAAACAGGGGATGAGAGTTGATGATACATCCATTAATTCATGTCCTCATTTTAGATCAAAGCAAGTTGTTTCCACATTTCAGATTTAAACAGATCTGCTAGCAACGTAATCATCATCTTGTTATGCTTTTTCAATGCAACCATACGAATGCTTCCCTGCTTCTAGCTTCTACCCTCTTCTTCCAGAAACTAAGCTTCTGATGTCTCCCACTAAACCAGAGAGATCGAAGCAGAGGAAGAGCCAACTCCAACAATCAGTACATTTTCCACCGTCAAGATTGTCCCCTTCTTCCGAGTAACAGACTCCTTCATTTGTATGTTCGATGCTATCTTCAAAGGCTTCGCTAGGTCCAATCTCAGTTTCATCTTCTAACACTTGGTCGTCTAAGCCAGATTCATTGCTCCCATTCTCTTCGGTCAAGATCCTGGCACCACAGTCAATAATATCGAAATCATTGGAGTTGCTGCTCAGCTCGAGTACTATCTCTCTGCTCATATCAGTGGGGTAAAACTCTAGAAACCGAGAGTCGAATACAAATAGATGCTCCCTTCGAAACTTGTGGACTTCGCCTACGTAGACCAACATTTCAACTGGATAGAAGTCGTCTTGAGCCACGCCTATGCGACGACACATTAGCTGGGAAAAACTAATCTCTTGCTGCTTAGGGGAAATCACCACGCAAACCACAAAGCCGCTGTAAGGGTTGCCGTCTGGACGGATAGTCAATGAGGTTCCTCTGCCTCGGTGATCAAACTCTTCAGGCACTTCTGTTCCTGGTAAGAGTGCCACTCCTATAAAAAAAGATTGTTTAAAAATTGCTCTTCTTGCTTGTTGACTCAGTTTGAAGCAGTTGATGAAATTGAGCCGCGCATTTGGGGTGTTCAAAGAGCTAGATACGGCCTCCAGTGATTCACAGTCTTCCGCTATTACGGTTTTGAGCGAGCCAGGGAGCTTTGGTAAAGCTGTGAGTCTTGTGCAACCAGCTAGATTAAGGTTCTGTAGCTGATGAAGGGATTTGATACTATCTGAAATCTTTTGTATATCGGAATAGCTTAGGTCTAGATCTGTGACATTCTTGGGGAGATATGTTAATCTCTTGAGCTTTCCACCTTTGTTTATACTGAGAGACGTAAGACGAATCCACAGCTTAGTTGATGCAGGCACATCTTCAACCGCTGTCTCCGATATACACAGCTTTCTGATGTTCGTTGACATGACTGGAATGTTTCTCAACCTTGAACATCTTCTCATGAGGACTTCATCAAGCGATGCCAAGTTCATGCGATCTGGAATTACTTGTAGGTTTATGCATCCAGTCACCCACAACTTCTGTAGTTTATGAAGATTCGAACAAGAGGATGGAATCTCTACCAAGCTCTCGCAACCTATCAGATCCAACTTCTCAAGATTTGTAGCATTTGAAAGATCGGGAAGTTCCTTCAAATGAACAGATCCTGAAAAATCCACTTTCTGGAGATTTGCAAGCGGCTAAACGTAGACACAGAGAGAAAGAACATCATATAACATGAAGAGAAAATATGGATATCTATCTTATTAAAATATACTATACAAAACTAGCATTTGTCTTAAGTGTTATTCACTAAATATGTTATTAGAAATTTGAAGTAACTTTTTTTTTGTCAACGAAATTTGAAGTAACTAACAACATAAATTAATGTCTTTTTAGCATATTTCAAGTTGTTGTAACGGAAGTGAGAAAGAACGTCTAACATGGTTCATCTTTAAGACTATGTCCACGGGCAAACACCTATCTTA
The DNA here is from genome assembly GCF_000801105.2 of Raphanus sativus. Taxonomy (NCBI): domain Eukaryota; kingdom Viridiplantae; phylum Streptophyta; class Magnoliopsida; order Brassicales; family Brassicaceae; genus Raphanus; species Raphanus sativus. The sequence continues at coordinate 28,280,482 of NC_079519.1, read as the reverse complement.
TTATTGAAAGTTATATTGAAGTTATGGAGTGCAAATTTATGATTATTTTGAGTACAAAATATATATATATATAGTAGTATCCCACATCTAAAATCTAGAATTTATGGATTTATGGGTTTACACTCACGATCAAATGTAGCAATCCATAGTAACTTAGATGCAACGTTTTTAATATAACTAAGCTAGTATAATGTCTGTTATGCTGCATCTATCACCTAGATGTCATCTAGATTCAAGGCATATCAATACAAGTTTTAAAATGAATATTAAAAAATGAAATATTCAAATTAATATTAACTAATAGATTTAAAATTCATTTTTAATCTAAATGTTAGAAATGAATATATATATATATATATATATTAACATGACAAAAATAAAATATATAAAACAAGTTAGAAATGTGAAATAAAATTGAGTAATATTGTATATATAATTTTCATTTCTATAATTCTATCATAATAAAAGTTATATAGAATTATCATTTACAACAAATTATAATGATCAAAATCATTTATATTTTTAAAACCTTGTAATTAAGACCAAGCAAAACTACTTTTATGTACTAAAAATATTTACAAAATCTGTTTACGAATATTAACAAAATAAACACAAATATATTTTTTATAATTTATAAATTTATCAAAAAAATAATTATACGTTTTTTAAAATGCGGATAAAAACCTATTTTATATTATTAAAGTACAATACCAACCTTGATCCCTTCCCATAGCTTCTCGAGCTTGCTATTCTTCATACTGAGTTCGACAAGATATTGAGGATTGAATGTAGGAGGAAGACACTTGCTCGGATATGCTTCCCAATCTAGTAACCTTAGTCCGCACGGAAACTGAATCTCCTCCGGTATATGCATTCTATCATTCCCGTCATATTGTCTTTTGTAAATTTTGAGGAATCGGAGATCAGTCATTCTTTTAAAAGCTTTCTTGCTGATGGATAGTTCGTTGATTTTTGATATATCAAACGATATACCAAGAACGTTCCATGTACCCTAGTCAAATTCCAAATAAATTAAAATTGTAAGCACCCTGGCAAATGTTTAGTTTAAAGAATGACACTTATAGACTTACTGAACAAAAAAAATATAGTAAATACAGGAGAAAGAACTTACTTTGGCATGTTGAAGAACATCACAAATCTCCCGAGCATTCATCAAGATCCGGCGTTTCCAAGGGTCTTGTTTTTGAATGGCTTTTTTACCCATTTGTTCTAGTAATCTGTGCATCACTATTCTTTCCTCACATCCAATTGTCTTTATGACGAGAGATCTGCTTACAAGGATCTTCAAACCATGTTTGACATCCAAGTCACTGTCATCGAACATGGTGTTCACGAGATTCCAACTTTTATAGTTGAAAAAGACTGCAATGTGGAGAAATAGCGTTTGCTCATTCTCATCTAAACTCTCATAGCCCACTCTTAGCACGTCCTCGATATCTCGATCAAGAATAGTTCCGCTATCTTGATCAATATTAGTTTCCAGCCTGCTCAGTACCTCTTCCCATTCATCCTCCTCCTTGCCACGTAAAGATGAACCCACGACACTTAGACCCAACGGAAGTTTACCACAAAGCTTTGTCACTCTTGGTAGAAGCTTTTCAAAACCATGGTTATGAGAGTTTTTTCCAAAAGCATATCTGCATAAGATCTTGAGCGCTTGTTCATCAGATGGAAGCCCCACACGGTACGTATTTTTTATACCATGTTGCTGCAAAATCTCTTTGTTTTCTGTGGTAACTATAATCCTACTTCCAGAACCAAACCATGTAGTTTCATTTGCTAACGCTTCTAATTGCTTTATATGGTACACATCATCAAGAATGATGAGCACCTTATGCTTGGATAGCCTTTCTTCTATCACACCTGAATGGCATATCCTAATACTACCAAGGTTCAAAACATTTGAAAGAAATTGCTCCTGTAAACGCAGCTTCCAACCATGTTCATCAAATCCACTATGATTGTTTTCCCTAAGGTTGTCCACAAAACAAGTAAGCTGAAACCTATCAGAGATTTGACTTTGCAAAGCCCTAGCAATGGTGGTCTTACCAATGCCCGCAGGACCAGTGATTGCAACCATCATAACTCCATTATCATCTAAATTTAGTAAAGACTTCAATTCTCTTATATGAGGTTCAAGTCCCACCATGCCATCAAAGTCTCTAGACGGTGTCGCATTGAGTTTATCTGAAACGTCTCTGGCTATTTGCTTGATCATGCCCGCTTCATTTTCACTAACAAAAAAAAGAAAGAACAGGAAAGCACATCAAATATTCACATAGACAACCTTCATCTGTTCCCAATAGTTTATAACAAGTAGTTCTAATATTTATTCAACAAAAACATTCCCTTATAACACCAGTAACTGTTTATTTTTTCCTTGGTGATTATAATAGAACCTAAGAAAATAAAAACTAACCATCTTAGGAAGTCTACTCCAGCAATGTTGCTCACATCAGTCAAAGCTTTGATCCATTTCTGCTTTTCCTCTTTTGTCTTACGTTCACAAGTATCCTCGAAAGCGATCCCGAATTCCCCGGTCTGCTTCCGTACATCGGATGGCTCCACTCCATAGAAGATGGTCATCACAATCTGTCCCATAGATTTTTTGCACTCCAATATCTCCACCAATTCATCCAAACACCAGCTTGACGAAGCATATTTCTTGGAGAGAATCACAATCGCGATCCTGGATTCTCTTATACCAGTTGTGAGTGAAGGAGCTATCTCTTCGCCTCTCACCATCTTTTGATCATTATACATAGTGATACCATTGACATTAAATTGTTCACGCATGTGGCTGAGAAGTGTTTTTCGGACATCAGGTCCGTGAAAGCTCGCAAAGACATTGAAACTCCAGTTGCGAGTCGACAATGAAGAAGTAAGAGAAGCCATGAGAAACAAGAGAGAAGAAAAAGGGTGAAGAGAAGTTGAAGCAATTTGTTTTATTTCAAATGATTTTTCAGGAAAGATATAGATACACAAACGATATTATAAAAACAGGGACCCTTATGTTTGTTGTTGCGAACCGCGTTGACTTATGTAAGGGAGAAACTTTCATATGTAATAATTAAGATGAAGGGTTTCTTGTTCTTTACCTCAAGAGTCAATCAAGACTTATATCGATTTACGCAAAATGATAACCATAGATATGTAGTTCTTTAGTGGTGGTCTTTTAAATATATAGAAGAATTAGGAAGTAAACTAACACTTGTAGTTTTTAAATCATATAGGAAGGAGAACATGAGCCTCCCTAAACTGTTGACAAGAGAGAGGCAGAGATATAATAAGTCTATTGGCATTTTTATATCTTCAAGTTCAAACTCCTAAAAGTAAACGACTTTTTATAAAGAAAGGAAAACTATTAATCAAACACTTGTCGTTGTTAAATCGGTTTAGTAACACTAGCTATAAAATATATTAGTTAGAGATCAGATTTTATACAGTACACATTAATATGTTCACGGTCTGCAAACAAAGTTGACCAAAAAAATATCTCACTTGAAAATGTGAAATGCATTAATACCATGTTGACAATTACTTAATCAAGGAACCATCCTATTGGCTTTTGTATCGTGTCAACTTGCTGATGGTAAGAGGTAGGCAACGCCATTTACGCTTAATATATAGATCGTGAGTGGTTTAGAGCAGCCATACATGGTTATCATAACATAAAAATCGAACCCGACATGAACCTAACTGAAAGACATGGGAAAAATTGCATTTATTGTCCTTATATCTTTTGAAAAAAGAGATCATCAAACGAGTGAATCCAATATTAAGGCTTTTAGTGTGACGGGCCCATGATGTTTTTAGCTCACATAGCAGCCACGTCATCACCTACCTACCTTGCTTCTCACGAAGTTGGAGAGATGATCCAAACAGATTTGTCCACCAGTACGGTCACTGCTCAGAAAAGAGTCGTTTTCAAACGCTTCGTTGGATTCAAACACATAGCGCTCCTTTCGATCTGGTCGGTCAAGATCTGAACACCACACTCGACAATTTCAAAGTCGTGGAGTTTGCTGCTAAATTCAAACACTATCTCGCTACTGCTTTTGTCTTCTTCAATACAACCAGAGTGAAAGACGAACAGATGCTCTGTTCCAAATCTAGGGATACGATAAACTTTGACAGAGGAGAGGTCTAACTCGCATTTACCTATGCGACGACGACACAACAGCTGCGACACTCTGTAATCTCTGATTTCATGGTTTGGTGCAACCACGAGGCAAATCTTGAATTTTGAGGAAGCAGAGTAAGGAAGTGTTAAAGAACTTCCTCTGGCTCGGTGATGATCGAACTCTTCAGGTACTTCTCTTCCTGGTAACAGAGCCCACCCGTCAAGATACGACTGTTGGATAATCGTTCGTCTTGCTTGTTCGCCAAGTTTGAAGCAGTTGGTGAAGTTAAGCTGCGCGTTTGGAGTGTAAAACGGACAAGAAACACTCTCCAGCGATTCGCAGTCGTTCGCAGATAGGAACATGAGCTGAGGAGGGAGCTCCGGCAACGACTCGAGTTTTCTACAGCCAGAGAGATTAAAATGTTGAAGACCGTGAAGCGCTTTGATGCAATCTTAAACCTTCTCGATTCCGCTGTAGCTTAGGTTTAGATGAGATACGCCTTCGGGGACATTGTTTATAGTCTTGAGCTTCCCATTGTAGCTTAGATCAAGAAACCGAAGACGAGTCCAGTGCTGAATCGATGCAGGCACTTCTTCGACCAAGGTGTTTGATAGTTTGAGCGATGAGATGTTTTTAGAAAAGTCTGGAAACTTTCTCAGTCGTGAGCATCCTGCCATGTTGACAACTTTAAGAGATGCCAAATTCATGGTGCTTGGCAAGACTTGCAGGTTAGAGCAAGCGAACATGGCTAAGACCTTTAGTTTGTGAAGATTCGAGAAAGAAAATGGAATCTCTACCAGACTCTGGCACCAAGCCAGATCCAATCTCTCGAGTTTTGTAGCGTTTGAAAGATCTGGGAGTTCTTTCAAATGCCATGATTCCATCAGCTCCATCTTCTTTAGATTTGTTAATCGCTGAATGCAAAAAAAAAAAAACATAACAGTTGAGAAACGTATTGGTACAAATAGTCAGAAAGTAAATAGTTATAAAAACTAACCGGAGTTCCTTGCCAGAGCTTTTCCAGCTGGCTTTCTTGCATATTGAGTTCTACAAGATGTTCTGGATAGAATTTAGGAGGAAGACTCTTGCTTGGGTATGCATCCCAATGTAGTAACCTTAAACGAGGTGGAAACTCCATGTCCTCGGGTATATATACTCTATCGTTTTGGTCATGCCATCTTGTGTGTACACTGAGGTATAGAAGATTCGGCATCCTTTTGAAAGCACTTGCACTTATAAACACTTCGCCAGTCTCAAATGTATCAAATGATATTCCAGACACGGCTCTAGTTCCCTTAAACCAATTTCCAAACAAATGATATTTGTTAGAAAAATCGATAAGGTGATAAAGACTTATGAATGATATAATAAGGAAAAGAAACTTACTTTTCCATGTTCAAGGATATCGCAAATCTCATGTGCATCCATTAAGATTTGGCGTTTCCAAGGCTCTTGTCTATGTATCACCTGTCTACCCACTTGTTGTAGTAACTTGTGCATCACTACTTTACCTTTGGAAGATATATCTATGAGAGATCTATTGACTAGTGTATTTAACCCATGTTTTTCATCCATATGAGTACTAGAAATCATGCTTTTCACATGATCACTGTCTTTGTAGTTGAAGAAGATTGCAAAGTAGAGAAATAAAATTTGATCATTTTCATGCAAACTCTCATAGCCGACTCTTAGTACTCTTTCGATATCTCGATCAAGATTAGTTTCTAGCCTATGCACTACAGCATCCCACTCATCCTCATTTTTCCCACGTAAAGATGAACCCACAACACGGAGACTTAATGGAAGATTACAACATAACTCGACTACCCTTTCAGCAAGATCTTTAAAACCACTAGTTGGAGTGATTTGTCTGAAAGCATACCTGGAAAAGATGCCAAGAGCTTCTTCATTAGATGGAAGATTCACATGGTATGTATTTTTGATACCATGGTGCTTGAAAAGCTCTTGATCATCCGTAGTCACAATAATCCTACTACCATGACCAAACCAAGATACATCTCTAGCCAAAGCATCTAACTGCTCTAGATGATCCACATCATCAAGTATGATAAGAACCTTTTGGTTTTGTAACCTTTCGTATACCACATCTGAGTGAAAAATCTTCATTCCATCATGGTTCAAAATCTTTGAAAGAAGCTGTTCTTGTAAATGCAGTTTTAAACCATGTTGATCACAATCAATTCTCCTATAAATCCCCCTCACATTTTCCATAAAATACCTAAGCGGAAAATTGCTAGAGAGTTGGTTGTATAAAGCCCTCGCAATGGTAGTTTTACCAATTCCAGCAGGACCAGAGATTCCAACTATCATAGCTCCATCTTTTTCCAAATGCAACAAAGACTTCAATTTTTCCAAATTAGCTTCAAGTCCCACCATGCCATCAAAATCGTTAGATGGTGTAGCATTTAGTTTGTCTGAAACATCTTTTGCAATTTTCTCAATCATATCCGCTTCATTGACCCTAACAAAAGAGAAGAAGATCAGTAAGTCAGTCATATACATTAAGTTAGTGTTACATCTCCTTAATTCTTATTATTTTCAGCATTAATCTGAGAGTGAATGAAAGATTAATTTAACAAGGGTAAATTAACAAAGATATATTAGCTTTTCTTTTGAAACACAAGATATATTAATATTGTTGATCTGTTTCCTTCACTAAGGATATATTTTCCAAAAAGATAGAAAACTATTAACCGTTTTCATTGTAATATGAATCAGTCTCTCCTAAAGGTTATTCAAAGTTAAAAGAATATTTGAGAGAGATTAATAAACAAATTTGCCGCATATCAGCTAACCAGTTCATGGAGTGTTCTCCTTCTACGTTGGCGACATGAGTCAAAGCTCTGGTCCAACTCTGTATTTCTGTCTGGGTTCTCCCTTCGCAAGTTTTCTTGAAATCCTCCCCAAATTCGCCGATCTGCTTCCTCACATCAGATGGATCAACTTTGTAGAAAATTGTCATGACAATCTGTCCAGCAGTTTCCTCACACTTCAAAATCTCCACCAGCTCATTCAAGCACCAACTTGAGGAAGCATAGCTCTGTGAGAGCACCACGATCAAGATTCTTGATTCTTGTATTGCCCGAGTGAGTTCAGGTTTGATGATTTGACTTCTCTGGATCTCTTGATCATTGAACATTATGATTCCATTGCGTTCAAACTGCTTGCGTAAGTGACTTAGAAATGATACACGGACATCTGGCCCGTGGAAGCTCGGGAAGACATGGAATCTCCAGCAGCAAGATGACGAAGAAGGACGAAGAGCCATGAGAGACAATAGAGATAGAAAGTGTAGTTAAGGAGAAATTGAAGAAAACAAATATCAGATATCTACCTAAGGTGGTGTGGAAAGCTATAAATACATATTAGGAATACCGTGTGTTAGCAACCAGCTTACATTTAATGAGAGTAGAAACTTCAAAAGAGATTTAAGGTTTTTTTTTGGTCATCAATGCCTTAAACTGGCTTACAACTATGAACTCATTAGTCATTAACTTCCTAAATGGTTTTGAAAAGTGATGTAAAAAAATGGTTTTGAAAAGTTGTATTCTAAAGTTTGATTCATTTTTAACTTCTCTAGAGTTGGAGGAAAAAGCCATTTAAGAAAGAGATGATGCATGCAAAATGAAAACTCTTTTCTTTCGATATTTACATCAAAAGATTTGTCCTCATCCCATTTTCAACATTTATGTATTGAATATTGGATAATATACATCGTTACTTATTCAAAATCAAAACATTATATCTTGTCAAATCATATCACTCGATTTTATAATATAGAAAAAAACAAAATATATGGATTTGTACACCTCAGTATCGCATCATTAAAATACTAGGCATGCGTCCATGAAAACAAAAAGTTTGAACAGTTTTGATCTGGAGTCTCAAGACTTATAGGAAACAACAAATTTGTATTTTTCTTTTTCAAAAAAAAAAATTGAACCTGAATAGATCTTTCACTTCTTAGAAGTAGGTCTAACACTTATTATCTGAAATTGAAATAGTTAAAAGCATTACATACACCTTTGTTTTAAATTATTGTTAATATTTTATATTTTTAATATTATTTTAAAGATCTAAATCTGAATCTAGATATTACAAAATTTAAAAGAATATTTGATATCTGGATATTCAAAAATTTCGGATCTTGATAAAAATAATAAAAATATGGATGTACCGGATAAATATTCGGATCCGAATATCTTATGCCGGATATCAGATCCTCCCATACTTTCTTAAAAGTACAAGAATTTAAAGCAGGATTTTGAAAAGAAAAGAAAAAAATGGTGTTGATTCCATTTATTTTCTTGAGACATGACAGTGGCTGAAATGTGAAACAAGACACAACACTAATCAAGATTCATTTCTTCGGAAGAAAAATATACTGACGTTTTTGCAACTACGTTCTGGTATGAACGGTCTCTAGTTTATTCGACAATTAATCGTTTGATTTGATGTATCAGATGATATATTTTATCATTTGATTCAATGCTTTCACAGAATATGATTCGTTTCTAGCAGCCACAAAATAAGATCTACAGAAGAAATAAGAAGCATTTTTCAAATTATGATATCACCGAGCTATCTTTTTTTTTTGTCACGCAACTACTGCAATTGAAAGCCCAGCAGGCAAAGTCGGGCCACAGGAAAATATTGGATCAAATGCTGGTATAGACCACAAGGATAAAAAAAATCTCATATGGACCTATGTATTTCTCTTTTTATTTTACATTTAGTTTTAAATAAAAATCTATATAAAATAACTAAAATCCGATTGACAGAATCATATAACAACAAGCCGGTTTTAAAAAATAGGAGATGGCGATTTTTCTCTCTAATTTTTCTCTCACAAACAAATACTCATATGGAGTCAGAGGGTCCCTCTTGACCAATCAGGATGGAGATAACCATCGAAAGAATCTTTTCCTTGCCGCGAAACAGATTTTTTTGGAAATTTTCCAAATCTTAACTCATGATATCACGCGAATCTCGTTAAAATCCTCTTTTGCATTCAAATCTTCAAGCAAGCAAGGTGTTTTTGTAGGGTTTTCTCATCAGTCGTCAAACTCTCATTACGCTACAGCAACCGAAAACAAGTACTTCTGGCTACATACTCCTCTGTTTTTACTCTTAATGGACGGAGGTTTGGAAGAAGTGATGCAAGCAATGTCCTTAGAGGAAGATCTACCGGTGATATTGACGGACGATGAAGATTACAGTGCGGCGGTTCGTAACGAAAAGAGCCTGATAGGAAGGCTCTTGAACCCAGAATGTCAGAACATGGCTCGTATGCTCCGAACTATGCCGAGGATTTGGAGAATCTATGATCGGGTGAGAGGAATAGCATTATCCAACGAGAGTTTCCAGTTCATCTTTGATCTGGAAACAGACCTTAACACAGTGTTGAATCAAGGATTCTGGACGTCTGAAGATTGGGGAATGGTGATGGATAGATGGGTGGAATTCCCTCCTCAGGATTATCTACAAAAAGCCTATGTATGGATCCGACTCTCACAGCTTCCAGTGAACTATCTCACCTTGAAAACCATTAGGGCAGTCTCTAACCCAATTGGTCATGTCAAAGATATTGAGTTCGACCCGACCAAACCACACTTGCAAGAGTATGTACGCGTGCGAGTGATTCTGGATCTTCAGCAACCGGTGAGAGACACTAAAGTGATGCAACTTCCTGGTGGAAGAAGCACAGTTGTGAAGGTGGAGTATGAAAGAGTGAGGAAGAAGTGCTTTCATTGCTTTAGACTCTCACATGAGAAACAAAGATGCCCTATTCTCAAAGCTCAGAAACATAATGGAGGTTCGGCTACTGACAAAGGAAAAAGTGTCGCTTTAGCACCAGTGATACACCGTCAGCATCATCCTGATCTAGTAGAGGCTATCATGCCTCTCTTGGCACCTACGGCACCCCCGGGGTTTCCTCCTAAATCCTTGGTGGCTCCAGAGGTGTTTGAGGAGATGCAGTACTACATGAACTGCACTGATCCAGAAGAAAGACGCCTAAGAGAAGCAAAGATGGTGAAAGCTCTCCGGGATCTCTCTACAAACCCAGGAGCCCAGAGCTCGTATCTTTGCTTAGAGGATCATCCCATAATTTCTGGTGTGCAGAACAAAAATGTGGGAAGGGTCTTTGATTTTCGTTCAGCACAAACAGAGGAAACAGAACAGAGTCAGCAAATGATGCCTACAGAGGAGCTAAGGGGTGCTGAAGCTATAGCTCCAAAGGATGGTCTCTCGTTAACTGGCAGACGGCTGGAGAAGCTCTCATTGGCAATGACTGCTCACATTGAGCCACAGTTAAAGCCTCAAACAGTTGCTGAAGGCTCGGGAGATAATTTGCGGATAAACGCAGGAGTGGCGTTCACAATGGGTCGTGATGATCAGTCAGTATCAGGAGGAAGTGGTAAAAACAGAGCATCCAAGCGACCTGGAGCATCGTAGAAGCGGTTTAAACCAAACTCCCAAGGTGGTAGGAAGTCCTCTACATCAGAACAAAATGTGTTTGTTCAAGATGAAGGTGACAGTAGTGTGAAGAGGAAGGCAAGAGAAGGGATGGAGGTTTCGTCCAAGATGTCAAAACACTGTGATGGTTCGATGGTTCACCAGAAACCATCCGACCCTCAATGACGACACTCAGTTGGAACTGTCGGAGTTTGAGGAGCGTCCTGACAGTTCGACATCTAGAGGAGATGTGTCGTGAGCATCTTCCAGATTTCTTGTTTCTCCTAGAGACTAAAAACTCTAGTGATCACGTTGGAGGTTTTAAAAGATCGTTGGATTATGACCACATCTTTATGGTGAATCCAGTGGGTCTTAGTGGAGGCTTAGCTTTGTTTTGGAGAGACTCACATGAAGTGGAGATACTGTCTGCAAGCGACAGAATCATTGATGTTCGAGTGAAACAAAGAGACTTGGTATATTTCATCTCCTTTGTATATGGAGATCCTGTTAGACAGCAAAGACAGATTGTATGGGACAATCTTAAGACTATTGGTCTTAACAGAAACGAGGGATGGTGTCTCGTTGGTGATTTTAATGAAATGATGAACTCATCTGAGAAGAGTGGTGGTCCAGTAAGAGAAGAATCCTCCTTCTATAATTTTCGGTCTATGGCTCGAGACTGTCAGATTAAGGAGGTACCGAGCTCTGGTGATAAATTCTCATGGGTTGGAGCAAGAGAAATTATATCAAATGGAGTCAAAGAAAAGGTGTGGATTCAATGTCGCCTTGACAGAGCTTTTGGGAACTCAGAGTGGTTCCGTTTATTCCCACGGTCTCACACGCAATATCTTGAGCGCCTGGGCTCAGATCACAGACCCATATTGACAAGTGTTGCAGGCTCAAGCACGAGACATATGGGGAGATTTGTTTACGACAAACGATGGAGTAATAAACCTGAAGTGGTTGAGTTGGTTCGAAAGGGGTGGAACAATGTTCAAGGGAGAGTTTCTGGTACTGTATCAGAGCGCATTGCTTCTTGTAGGAAACTGATTTCTAAATGGAAACGGAATGAGATCAGTAACTCTAAGAAGATGATAGCTAAACTTCGAACTGAGCTAGAGGAAGAAGAAAGAAAGACAATGCCGTCTATGCCAAGAATGATACACTTAAAGTTGGAACTTGCCAAACTTTTCCAAGAGGAAGAAGAGTTTTGGAGGCGTAAAAGCAAGAACAATTGGTTGCAAGCCGGGGACAAAAACACTAAGCTTTTTCATGGCTGGGCTAAAACACGCAAAATGAAGAACAACATTCCATCTCTGACTGATTCTCATGGAGTGGAACACACGTCAGAGGAGGCCAAAGGTGATATAGCGATACAATACTTCACTGAGTTGTTTTCTTCGTCAAATCCTACTGATGCTGCTGAGCTCCTTCGAGGTTTCTCTCCCCGAGTGACGTTAACAATGAATCAAAGTCTGATAAAGTCTGTGACGGATGCAGAGATAAAAACGGCGGTGAAGGTTATCAAGAGTGATAGTTCACCAGGCGCTGATGGAATGACGGGCCATTTCTTTCAGAAATTCTGGGACATTACCGGTCCTAAGATAGTTGAAGAGGTGAAGAGCTTCTTCTTGGAAGGGGCCATACCACAAGATTGGAACTATACTCAGCTTTGCTTACTGCCAAAGAAACCGAACCCCACTTTAATGACGGATCTTCGTCCAATCAGTTTATGTGCAGTTTCGTACAAGATAGTATCCAACATTCTGTGTATGCGGCTGAAAGCAATACTGCCTAAACTGGTCTCACAGACACAAGGAGCTTTCGTGGCAGGCAGACTAATATCTGATAACTTGCTCATAGCGCATGAGATGGTCCATGGCCTTAGGACAAATCCAAACTGTAAAGGAGAGTACATTGCTATCAAGACTGACATGTCAAAGGCGTATGATAGAGTTGAGTGGGACTTTTTGGAAGTCTTATTCCAGAAGATGGGTTTTGATAGTAAATGGATTCATTGGGTCATGATGTGTATAAGATCAGTTACTTATACCGTGCTTCTGAATGGCCAAACGTATGGGAAGATCACACCTGAAAGGGGCATTCACCAAGGAGACCCACTCTCTCCTTTTCTCTTTATACTATGCGCAGAGGCATTGGTTCATGTTATGAACAGAGCTGACTTGGAAGGAAACATCACGGGCATGAAGTTAACAAAACACTGTCCTGCCATACAACATCTGTTGTTCGCATATGACAGTTTGTTCCTTTGCAAAGCTACATTAAAAGAATGCTCAAACTTCCTACATTGCTTGGAGTTATACGGTAAAGCATCAGGTCAGGTAATTAATTTTCAGAAGTCGTCTGTCACTTTTGGAGCTGATATTGATCCTATGATGAGACGACTGATAGCAGAGCTGCTAGAGATAGAGAATGAGGGTGGAGCAGGGACATATCTAGGACTTCCCGAGTGTTTCAGCGGCTCGAAACAGAAACTACTAGCTTTCATTGGCGAGAAGCTTGGCAAAAGGTTCAGTGGATGGTACGCTAAAATGCTTTCTTTAGGGGGAAAAGAGGTGCTCCTCAGGTCGGTTGCTATGGCCCTACCTGTCTATGCTATGTCCTGCTTTAGGCTAACTAAACATCACTGCCAAAAGATCATGAGCGCTATGTCTGCCTTCTGGTGGAATGAAAGTGGAGACAAGAGGAAGATTCATTGGGTTTCCTGGCCAAAATTGGGCTTACCTAAGGACCTTGGTGGCTTAGGTTTCAGGGATATTGAGGATTTTAATCAGGCCTTATTGGCGAAACAAGCTTGGAAGCTACTCAATGAACCGCAAAGCTTACTAGCACAAATATATAAAGGAAGGTACTACGCCAACACAGAGTTTCTGGAGTGTGGTAAGGGATACCGCCCCTCATATGCCTGGCGAAGCATCCTATTTGGGAGAGAGTTGCTGATGAAGGGGTTAGTTAAGTCTATTGGCAATGGGAGATCGACCTCAGTTTGGGGTGAGAAATGGATCATGGATGAGGTTCCAAGGCGACATGTTAATCATCAAATACTCATAGATGTCAACCTAAAGGTCTCATCTTTACTTACAAACTCAGGGGAGTGGAATGATGACGTCTTAACAGAGCTTTTTCCACCTAATGAAGTCTTGCGGATCAGACAAATGATGCCGAGCACAGATGCTGACTGCTTTATATGGGCATTTTCAAGACATGGAGCCTATTCTGTTAAGGGTGGCTATGAACTACTTGCTTCGGCTAAAGCTGCATCATCTGGTCCAGTTTCACCCGAGGAACAGAGTCGTAATGACATTAAGAAAAGGATATGGAAAATCCCGACACTTCCTAAGATCCGTATGTTTCTGTGGAGAGCGGTTTCAGGGGCTTTAGCGGTGGCTGATCGCTTGTCTTCCAGAGGTTTAGAGGTGGAAACTAGATGCAAACTTTGCAATAATGGTCAGGAAACCATAGATCATGTCCTGTTTCATTGTTCAGAAGCTATCAGTATTTGGGCTGACATCGGATTACCTCTACACGCAACAGCTTCTCAACAAACCCTTGAAGAGAAAATTGCAGTCGTCCTGAACTTAATGGAAGACAAGAGTAAAGCACAAGCTCTTGTTCGTTTAATTCCTTGGGTGATGTGGCTGATTTGGAAAAACAGGAACTCCATTTTATATGCTGACACGCAAATATCAAGGATGAAACTCATTGGAGACATGAAAGAAGAGGTGGATCAATGGTTTCAACTAAATACTCTCCCCAACTTAACGGCAACGGCATCGAGCAGTCTGCAACAAGGTGAAAGATGGTTCCCTCCAGAGAATGGTGTCATCAAGTGTAACGTTCATGCCAATTGGAGAAATACACACCTTCATAGCGGGATAGCTTGGATCACAAGAGACCAGTACGGGAATGTGGCTCACCACGCTAGAGATGCCTTAGTCCACGCTCCGAATCGTTTCATAGCTGAGCTGAAATGCATAATATCTGCCATGACTAGCCTGAGTGACTTGAGATTCTCAAGGGTGACTATCTCCTCAGATTATACAGAGGTTATAGAAGCTATTAAATATCCTCTGAAATGGCCGCGGCACAGAAGTCTGCTACAACAAATAATGAGGCTACAAGAGAAGTTTCAGTTGATCACTTTCGACAGTGAGAAAGTAGCAGCAAATGGTATTGCTCGTGACATTGCACGAAGCATCTTGCAAGATGGTCGATTCCAATCTTACTTAGCCATGGGAGGTCCCTCTTGGCTACATGATAGAATAGCAAGAGAACAACATTGAAGCAATATTTGGCTCTTATTTAGAGTTGGGTTGTCTTCATTTTTTCACTACCTTGGGGTAGAAGGCATTGCCTTTGTATTTGTTTCAAACCATCTTGATTAATATCAATCCAGACGTTAAAAAAAAAATAACTAAAATCCTATAAATTCAATCATATACTATCTTGTCCAAGAATTCGACGCAGATTCATACTAGAAAATCAGACTCATCCTAACCTTAAATCTTTTTCTTCTCCTTTTCTTCTCCATTAACAATTCTTGCACCTTAAAATAAAATCAAAATTTTCTTTCAACCATCGACCAAATTTCTCAATCTTGTCCCAAATTGATTAACCATAGCTATATTTAATCAATTATAACTTATCCATAATCAATTTTCATCTGTTACATATTAAATTCAAGATAAAAAAACGCAGAGTATTACCAGTACAACTAGTACAACTCGAATTATTACAACTAGTACAAATAGATTAAAGCATAACCAATATAACTTGTACAAGTAAAACATGTATAACTAGTATAACTTTGTAATTAATATGGTGATCTTTATTTTTTAAGTGTATAAAAATGGTAGAAAATAATATAATGTAGAACCGTTAAGCCATGTTGGTATAATTTTCTGCCTGCATGTGTGTCAAATACATGAATTGTATATTTTAAATAATTTCAATTTGGATAATGATTTATTTACAAGTTGTACTAGTTATACTAATTTTACTATATTTTTTTTTAAAAAAATCATCTTCATATTTATACTCTCGAGGCCAAAATGATAGATGTGGAACCAGAAAAGTCTTCAACCATGGTTCCACAAACGCGAGTCACCGGAAAGAAGAATAAAGAGGACGCATCAGTTACTAGTAAAAGCAACTCACCAGCGACAAAAATAAGAAAAAGAAGGAGTAGGGTCCTTGTCAAATCCAACCAAGCAGACTTGGAACCACGTCAAGGCAAAAGACGAAGAATGACAAAGAGGCGAAAAGAATGGTAAACCATTAAATTTGAAATTGTTTGATTGTTCTGATAGGATTCAACTAAGATCTCTTTTTGTGTCAAATTAATTGTCAAGTAGATAGCTTTTGGGATTATTTTTGAAAAGTTATGTTCATTTTGGTATTAAAACTTATGTTCATTTTGATGTTAAACTTGTTCTTTTGGATATTTTTTGAAACTATTAAAACTGGGAAATTTAAATTATTTTATGAAAAATTGTGTTTAGTTTAAATGTACAAGTATTTTGATATAACTAATACAACAGAATTTTCTTTTGTTTTTATCATGTAAACTACAAAATTTAATAATTGTTTGCACATAAATTGAAAGCAATTAAAAATTGAAGGGGAAAAATATTTTTTTTAAAAAGAAAAAAAATCATTCAAGAGAAATATGACAATTATTACACAAATATCATAGTTTTTCTTTTGATATATATATATGATTCATTTAAATCCTACAATAGACATGAGCACAAATTTCTCTTGAAAGTTTGCAAAATCAAAAGTTGGCCAAATGGTATCTTGTTTAGTTTGTGCTATATCTATTTTACTAAAACAACATTATAACCTAATAATATATGTGTGATCTAACTATTTTAATACAATTATCAAAAAAAATTATTATTCATTTAAAAAAAAAATAGTATACAAAAAATATAAATATGACTAAAATTTAAGGAAGGATCATATAATCTAATTGAAAGTTTAAAAAACTAGCCGCTCTCACCCACGAAGCCCTGAATAAATATGACCATATATATAACCTGGTAAGAAATACATTGCCACAAAATAACAGGATTACGAGGTAGAAGACCAGCAGGGGAGTCACTCTATTGATACATATCTGTTTGGTCGTATATAAAACAATATTATAACGGGGGAGAGACTTTATTGATACATATCTGTTTGGTTCAGAAACGTCGTCTTTTGGTTCCCCATTTCAGATCTATAGAAGCACCTGTCATCGTTGTTTTCCTGGCACGTTTCCCCTGGATACAGATATGTGATCCTCTTCATTGGTCGCTGAGTCCACATTCAGATCTCGTGCCACTGATAATATCAGCTTCTTCTTCCTCGTCTGAATCTTGGCCTGATTCCTGTGTATTCCAGTGGTTGCTGTCACCATCTTCGTCGCCAGAACCTCCATTGTTGCTTTCGTCGGGTTCCTCCTTCACGATCTGGACACCACATTCAATAATGTCGAAGTACTTGACATCGCAGGTGAATTCAAACGTTAAATCTCCGCTCTCTTCAAGGCATCCGTACTCGAGAAGCAAGTCAGAGTGGAAAACTAAGAGATGCTTCGCGGGTTGATTTGATGAGATGAAGAATAGACATTTCCCGATTTCCTGGATGGGGTATGAGTAGCCTTTGCGTATCCGGCGACAAATCAAGTGGTGCCCATAATATGAATCGGGTAGGTTACCAGGGGAACAAACAAGGCAGACCTTAAACTTGGAGAAGGTGGAAAGAGGGAAGCTCAAGGTATTTCCCAGGGCTCGGAGCTCGAACTCTCCAGGAACTTCAGCTCCAGGTAACCATGACCACCCCAACTGAAGAGATCTATGAAACCGTTGGTGGATAATTTCGTTTCGTGCTTGTTGGCCCAGTTTCAAGCAGTTGGTGAAAGTGAGCTTCGCTAATGGAGTGTTCAAAGGGCAAAACACGGTCTCCAGTGATTCACAATCACCTGCATGTAGAGACTTGAGAGAAGCAGGGAGCTCTGGAAGTGATTTGAGTTCTCTGCAGCTAAGAAGGAAAATTGCTTCTAACATGTGAAGATCTTTGATGCAGCATA
This sequence comes from Raphanus sativus, assembly GCF_000801105.2. NCBI lineage: Eukaryota > Viridiplantae > Streptophyta > Magnoliopsida > Brassicales > Brassicaceae > Raphanus > Raphanus sativus. Next base: position 28,262,764 of record NC_079519.1, on the reverse strand, counting down.
TTGTTTCCATACCAGAACAGTTTAGGTCTAGACGAGTAATAGTCATCGGGAATTGTGTTAGTGTCTTCAGTTTTGGATTATAGGATAGAGACAGAGAGAAGTAATGAGGAAGCGAAAGGGCACTCACTGGAGGCACTTCGTTGGCCGCTGGGACTGACATACCGAATGTTGTCATGTTCGTACGCGATATTTCTATGTGGATGGGATTAAGGGATGAAAAGGTGTAGTTAGTTGGAACGACTTCTAGATTTGTGCAGGAAACCAGCCACAAGTCTTTTAGTTTACCAAGATTTGAAATAGAGGAGGGAAGTTCTACCAAACTCTTGCAAACATTCAGTTTCAGTGCCTCAAGATTTGTAGCATTTGAAAGATCTGGGAGTTCCTTCAAATAGTAGGAATAGCTCAGATCCATCTGCTTGAGATTTTTAAGCGGCTGAAAGCGAAAGTCAGAAAACAGATGGAAGACCAGCATTATTACATGAAGAAAAATGTCAGAATTCATGTTTTATATTCAGCGTAAAATAGAAAAACAAACCTGAGTTCCTTCCCAAAGTTTCTCTAACTGGCTATGTCGAAGATCGAGTTTGACAAGACATTCCGTGTTAAATGTAGGAGGAAGACACTTGATTGGGTATGCCTTCCAATGTAGAAACCTTAGACGTTGCGGAAGCTCTATCTCTTCAGGTATATCCATTCTCTCACACACATCATATTTACTGTTGATAACTTTGAGGAACCTGAGATTAGGCATTCTTTTGAAAGCTCCCTTGCTTATAAACACTTCGTTGATTGCTGATGTATCAAACGATATTCCAACCACTTTGCTAGTAACCTAAACCAAATATTCAAAAATGTTTTGTTATCACAATGTGTTGGTTTTGTTTATCTTAGCGATATGACTTGCTCAGGCAATATTTTTTAAAACTTTGCTGAGAATCAAAGGATTAATAGAACTTACAGTATTATTGAGTAGGACATCGCATATGTCATTAGCATCAACTAAGATTTGGCGATTCCGAAGCTTTTGTCTACGAATAGCTCTTTTGCCCACTTGTTGTAGTAATCTGTGCATCCTTATTTCACCACGGGCAGATATCTCTATGAGCGATTTTCTTTCTAGGATTTTCAACCCGTATTTAACGTCCAAGTCAATGCCAGCCAGCATGGCTTTCACAAGATCACCATCATTATACTTGAAGAAGATTGCAATATAGAGAAATAGTGTTTGCTCATTGTCTTCTAGACTTTCGTAGCCGACTTTTAACACTTTCTCGATATCTTGATCAAGAATATTTTCTAGCCTACTCATTACATCTATCCATTCGTCCTCCCTCTTCCCACGTAGAGATGAACCCACAACGCGGAGACCCAACGGAAGCTTGCAACAAAGTTCTGTTATCCTTATAGCAAGCTCTTCAAAACCCTCCTTTGGAGAGCATTGCTTGAAAGCATATCTACATAAGATTTCAAGACCTTCTTGTCTCGATGGAAAACTAACATGGTATATATTATCGATACCATGTTGTTGCAAAAGCTCTTGATCTTCCGTGGTTACGATAATCCTACTTCCAAAACCAAACCAAGAAGTATCTCCAGCCAAAGCCTCTAATTGCTTTAGACTGTTTACATCATCAAGAATGATGAGCACTCTCAGGCTGCTTGACCTTTGTGGTAACACACCTAGATGGCATACCCTTGTACCATCTTGGTTCAAAACCTTTGACAGAAGTTGTTCTTGTAAATGCAACTGCAGACCATAGTCGTCAAGACCACTACTATGATAGCTTCCTCTAAGGTTTTCCGTAAAACAAGTAAGCTGAAACTTATGAGAGAAACGACTATGTAAAGCTCTGGCAATGGTTGTTTTACCGATCCCTGCAGGACCTGAGATTCCAACCATCTTTACTCCATCGTAATCAAAATCTAGCAAATCCTCCATTTTCCTTAAATGAGACTCAAGTCCCACCATGCCATCAAAATCCCTAGATGATGTTGCATTCAATTTATCTGAAACATCTCTTGTGATCTTCTTGATCATGTTTACTTCATTGTCCCTAACAAAAAAATAAATAAATAAATAATAGATAGTTTCATCAAGTAGTCACAGAGATAACATCCTTTGTTCCCACTATTCTATGACATGTACTTCTAATATTCATTCAACAAACATTCTCTTAATTAGCCAATTAAATTCCATCACGGTAGTTCCTCCTAATCATCATAAGACACCATTAACTGTTATTTTTAACTTCTTATTAACAGAACCTAATAGTTAAAAACAGAGATTAGTTGAACACGAACCATTTTTGGAAGTCTTCTCCAGCAATGTTTCCCACTTCTCTCAAAGCTTTGCTCCACTTCTGCCTTTCCTCGTCCGGCTTATTTGCACAAGTTTCATTGAAAGAGATCCCGAATTCTCCGCTCTGTTTCCGTACATCAGATGGATCCACTCTGTAGAAGATGGTCATGACTATCTGCCCCATAGCTCTCTTGCACTCCAATATCTCAACCAGTTCATCTAAACACCAGCTTGAAGAAGCATATTTCTTGGAGAGAATCACGATCGAGATCCTTGATTCTCTTATACCATTTGTGAGTGAAGGAGCTATCTCTTGGCTTCTCACAATCTCTTGATCATCAAACATAGTGATCCCGTTTCGTTTGAATTGCTCGCGCATGTGACTGAGAAGTGTTTTACGGACGTCAGGCCCATGGAAGCTCGAGAAGACGTTGAACTTGTAGTTGCGAGACGCAAAGGAAGAAGCAGACGCCATGAGAGACGAGCTGAGAGAGATGGAAGGAAAGTGAGATGTTTACTTTGAAGTCAATGTGTTATTGGAAAGATCTATTAAAAGCATAAATAAAAAGGGATGCTTGAAAGGTTCGACCATAAAAAAAAAAATAATAATAATAAGAAAAGGGATGCTTCCTTCTACTGACTACTGAGGCAGACGCGTTATTATTATTTGAATGGAGTTGCAAGTGGCCAAGACTTTGAAAAAAGAGATTTAGTTCCTCTAAAGTCTTTGCTCAAAAAAAAAAAAGTTCCTCTAAAGACATAGGAAGCTACAAACTTGCTTCCTCTGGCCGTTTTTTTTTTGAAAGAAAACCTCTGGCCGTTTTCACATCTAAAAAGTTTTGTTTATACTTTTTAAGTCTTTGGAATTACTCCAATTCATCTCCACTTAGATCTTAAAATGGGTATATACAGTAGAGAAGCAGCTCCAACGACCTGAATGTTACACTTTGAATGATATAAGAACATAAAGTCGTTGCTCTATTCACGGAACAATACACATTCGATTTTAGTTAATCTTGTCGCTGCCAATGACGTTAGAGCATCCACGTCATTCAATTGTCTCTTACAAGTGCTCTTACAATTAAAATAACAATATTAGTGTGGATAACGTGTTAAAAGAAGTAAATGAAGCAGCGAAGCTGACGGAGCGGAAGTATCCGTAGTAACCGATAGTATAAAAGATATTGTTGAATTCTGAGAATGCCCGCTATCTTAGCCTTCTTAAATCTGTTGAATTCTTAGAGAATGCCCAGAAATAAGGATTCAAGAGATTTGTGTTCTTAAAACCAAAATCCTAAATTTATATTAATCAATAGTTTAAAAAGTTATGTCTCTCACAAACCTAAGAGATCACATTATATAACAACACGAAAGCCGTAAACAAATAGAATAAAGGAAACCTAAACTTATATGAAAAAGGAAACTAGAAAACTAAAGCCCGATAGAAGTAGAATGCTACGCTGCATCAGAGGCTCTCTTTTTGAGAGGGAGAAGAAAAGGATAAAGTTGCCAGAGTGGAGTTTTCTATACCAAGTTGGTCCACTGTTGTATCTGAAGGCACCGAAGGATGGTGATCTTCAACCTCCAAAGTAGGTTGCAGTGCATGAATGATTGCAAGTTCGGATTGAAGACTTTCTATAACTTTGGTTTGATTCTGAGAGACATTGGCATGTAGATCCCTTTGATGGATGGTTAGTGATGATGAGCTAACGTTATAACATCTCTTTTATATGATCCCCTATAACTATATACATACAAATAAATACATTGATAATTATATACATACAAATAAATACATTGACTTGAATTTCATGAAAAAAAATTCTATGTAGAGAAATGGATTATGAGAGTGTGTGACTTGAACTATTGATCGGGCCGAATAGAAATATAACTTTATCTACTACATTAGAATTCACAATCAAATCTGTCTTTGTTCCAACCACTGTGTGAACCCCGATATTAGTTGAACACGAACCATTTTTGGAAGTCTTCTCCAGCAATGTTTCCCACTTCTCTCAAAGCTTTGCTCCACTTCTGCCTTTCCTCGTCCGGCTTATTTGCACAAGTTTCATTGAAAGAGATCCCGAATTCTCCGCTCTGTTTCCGTACATCAGATGGATCCACTCCGTAGAAGATGGTCATGACTATCTGCCCCATAGCTCTCTTGCACTCCAATATCTCCACCAGTTCATCTAAACACCAGCTTGAAGAAGCATATTTCTTGGAGAGAAACACGATCGAGATCCTTGATTCTCTTATACCATTTGTGAGTGAAGGAGCTATCTCTTGGCTTCTCACAATCTCTTGATCATCAAACATAGTGATCCCGTTTCGTTTGAATTGCTCGCGCATGTGACTGAGAAGTGTTTTACGGACGTCAGGCCCATGGAAGCTCGAGAAGACGTTGAACTTGTAGTTGCGAGACGCAAAGGAAGAAGCAGACGCCATGAGAGACGAGCTGAGAGAGATGGAAGGAAAGTGAGATGTTTACTTTGAAGTCAATGTGTTATTGGAAAGATCTATTAAAAGCATAAATAAAAAGGGATGCTTGAAAGGTTCGACCATAAAAAAAATAATAATAATAATAAGAAAAGGGATTATATACATACAAAAAGGGATGCTTGAAAGGTTATAACATCTCTTTTATATGATCCCCTATAACTATATACATACAAATAAATACATTGATAATTATATACATACAAATAAATACATTGACTTGAATTTCATGAAAAAAAATTCTATGTAGAGAAAATGGATTATGAGAGTGTGTGACTTGAACTATTGATCGGGCCGAATAGAAATATAACTTTATCTACTACATTAGAATTCACAATCAAATCTGTCTTTGTTCCAACCACTGTGTGAACCCCGATATCAATATCAACTACCAGGACCTCAGATGGGATAAGCTATTACAACATTATCTTTTTGTTGTGGGATAGTATCAATATATCAGCATATATAAGACTATTATTTTGAAGAAAAGTACCAACCATGATTCCAAAGAGATTGCACTTGTTGGCTTCCAACTTGAATCTATGGTCTTCCCCTAAATAAGCTTCCAATGCTTCTCATAGAATGGGAGAGGTCCAAGGAGAGGAAGAACCAGCTCCAACAACATGTATGTATCTAGGCTTTGCCATTTTCTTTCTAATCGCAGATTAGTCTTTTTCTTGAGTCTTGAGAGGCTTTGCTGGCTTCATCGAACTCAATCATTCTTCTTCTCTCGCTTTCCTCCGTCATGATCTGGACACCACATGCAATAATATCAAGCTCCTGGCATGTGATGAACTCAAACATATTCTCATTCTCCTGTTCAAGCTATCCGTGTAAGTCAACCAGATCAGCATAAGAAAAACATAGATGTTCCCCCCGGATAGTACGGAGATGAAAACGCATGTGATGGTCGGTGGGGCAACCCTTGTTTACGCGAATGCGACAGAAAAACTCGGGATTGAGTTCTCCAATATATTGTTTACGGGAAACCACAACGCAAAACCAAAATTCTCTGAAATCTGACCGGACGGTCAAGGAGTTTCCAATAGTTCTGTGATCAAACTTGGCAGGTATTTTTCTTCCGGGTAGGCATGCCCGCAATGATTGCTGGATTACTCTCCTCGCTTCTCGACCCAATTTGAAGCAGTTGGTGATATTGCAGCTTAGTTCAGAGTCAAAATCCAGAGACACGGTCTTCAATGATTTACAGGATTTTACTATCAGTGTTTTGAGTGAGGCGGGGAGCTCTGGCAGTGATGCGAGTTTTGGACATCCAGCTACACAAATCCATACTAACCCGTGCAACTCTTTGAAACAATCAGGAACTCTCTCGATTCTCTTAATGTTTGCGCTGTCTCCGTAGAGAGCGAGTGACTGGAGGGCAGACCAATGCCTTACTGATTTAGACAGTTCTTCTAACATTGTGTCCGCGATTGAGAGTGTTCTGATGTTCGTGGAAATATCTGAGAAGTTTCTCAGTTGTGAGCACCCTTCCACTCCAACATAAGCGAGAGGTGCCAAATTGAACAGAGCCAGAACAACTTGTAGCTTTGAGCAGAAACACATCTGAAAGAACTCGAGTTTGCGAAGACTCCCAACAGATGAGTGAATCTCTACCAAATTTTTGCAACCACACAGTACCAAACTCTCGAGCATTGTAGTATTTGAAAAATCCGGGATTTCCTTTAAGTTAAAATACCAGGACAAATCCATTCTCTTCAGATTTGCAAGTGCCTGAAATGTAAAACAAAACAACAAAAGGAAGAAAATCAAAACATGATAAAGAACATACTTGTCTTCAAAAGCAAGTATCGTAACTAACCTGAGTTCCTTCCCAGAGCTTTTCGAGGTGGCTGTGTCGCATTTTGAGCTCCACAAGATTATTCAGGCAAAAGCCGAGAGGAAGACACTTGCTAGGGTATACCTTCCAATGTAGTAACCTTAGACCACTAGGAAACTCCGTCTCCTCAGGTATACGTAAAATATCTTCTCCATCATATTTACTCTTGTAAACTTTGTGGAATCGCAGATTAGACATCCTTTTAAAAGCTTTTGGGCTTATAAATACTTCATCTATATCGGGATATATCAAATGATATGCCGGACACATCTCTAGTACCCTAAACCAATTATTCAAATTATAAATGGAGTGGTAGAGCATGATTAACCTTAATTTCTTAGTCAGGGTTCTTAACTCATGATTTGACACTTTCAACAAAAAAAAAACTTTTCGGCTAAGAGACGACTCTTTAGAGCATCAATATCAACGTCCTTAGTGACGTCCTTAGGAGAAGAGGGGACCACAAAGTACACAATCAAGGAAGGACAAGGGAAAAAAGTTTCTTATATAAGGACGTTCTTGCTGCGTCCTTCACACTGTGTGCGGATCCCACGAGATGTGGTGGCCCGCCATTGGTTCTATTTTTTTTTTAAGAAAAACAAAAAACAACAAAAAAAAAGATTATAAATGCAACTGCAGACCAACCAAAAAACAATAAAAAAAAGATTGTAATCTCTGACTACGTCCGACCCACGAGTGCTGGACATTTTACTGGTTCATCAGAGATTTAATACACACAGATGCAACAGTTTACAAAGAACCAAATGCTCCTTGCTAGAAGATACCAACCCCTTAGATACAATAGACTTAAGCCTAAGTGATTGATCTCGTTTTGTTGTCTTTTGCTGAAACTCATCTGATTCTTGTTGCCGTAAACCTTAGGTATTTCCTTCTGCTTGACTTTTTTTTACATGACTTTTTCGTATTGGATCAGGTGTCTTCAAGGAATTGGGCATGTCGTATGCTTGGCCTAGGAGCATTGCTGTCGCTGGCCAATATGAGGATGGCGAGGCCCAAGCTTAACGCCCCATTTAAGATTTATAGAAGCACCTGTCATCGTGGTGTTCCTCGCACGTTTTCTCGTGTCACTGAAAAATCAGCTTCTTCTTCCTCGTCTGAATCTTGGCCGGATGCCTGTGTATTCCAGTGGTCGCTGTCACCATCTTTGTAGCCAGAACCTCCATTGTTGCTTCCGTCGGGTTCATCCTTCAACTTCAAGATCTGGACACCACATTCAATAATGTCAATTTCCTTGCATGTGAAGAATTCGAACATTACTTCATTCTCCTCTTCAAGCCATTCATGTGGTCCGTCAACCAAACCACAATAAAATATGCATAAATGTTCCTTCTGGATATTTAAGAGAGTAAACAAATAATTCTTAAGTTCAGTGGGGTGAGCCTTGTTTAAGCGCACGCGACACGACACATCCGTGTGAGGTTCCTCAATATGTTGTCTAGGGGAAATCAGAATGCAAACCCAAAATTCTCTAGAGTCTGAACTCAGTGATCATATAGTCAAGGAATTTCCTAAAGCTCGACGATCGAACTCTGAAGGAATTGTTCTTCCGGGTAGGCATGCTTGACATGATAGCTCGGTAATTGCTCTCCTTGTTCCTATACACAATTTGAAGCAGTTAGGAAAACTGCAATCTATTGTATACGCGTAATTCCAGAATTACGACCTTCGGTGATTCACAACCGTTTGCTGTTAGTCTTTCTAGTGACCTAGGGAGCTCTGGCAGTGATGCAAGTTTGGAACAGCCATATATACTAAGTGAACGTAACCTGTGGAGATTTTTGATCCAGTCTGGCAGTTCCTGGATACCTATGCCGTCGTCGTCGCCATCGCTGAATATACTCAGTACCAGGAGGCCAGGCCAAAGACAAACTGATGACGACTTAGGCAGTTTTGACAGCATTGTGTCTGCAATTACAAGTGTTGTGGTGTTGGTGGAAATATCTGGAAATTTTCTCATTCGTGAGCATCTTCTCATGTCTACGAAAGAATGAGGCGCCAATTTGAAGAGATCTGGAACATCTTGCAGATTTCTACAGAAACCCATATCCAACCAATCCAGTTTATCAAGATTTCCAATAGAGGAAGGAATCTCTAACAAACTAGAGCAACCACGCAAAACCAATTTCTCCAGATTTGCAGCTTTTGAAAGATCCGGGAGTTCCTTTAAATTAACTGACCATGAAAGACACATCTCCTTGAGATTCGCAAGTGGCTAAATGTAAAACAACAAAACACAACGAAGAACATCGTCAACGAGCATGATGAGAAAGAAAGTACATATATGTAAGCAAATATCGTAACCAACCTGAGTTTCTTCCCAAAGCTTCTCGAGCTTGTTATTTGGTAAATTGAGTTCCACAAGATATTCAAGATTGAATGTACCAAACCCTTGCTAGGGGGCATGCCTCCCAATGTAGTAACCTTAGACGACGCGGAAACTCCATCTCCTCAGGTCTATGCAATGTATCATTTCCATCATATCTACTTTTGTAAATTTTGAGGAATCGTAGATTAGGCATCCTTGTAAAAGCTTTATGGCTGATAGATACTTCCTTCATATCAGATATATCAAATGATATGCCCGACACAGCTCTAGTGCCCTAAACCAATATTTCAAATACAAACATATTGTTAGCACGCGCGAGAGGTAGTAGTAACTTGCATACGAGAGAAATTACTTACATCGGCACGTTCAAGAACATCACATATCTCCTCAGCATCTATTAAGATCCGCCGTCTCCAAGGTTCTTCTCTACTAACGGCTTTTGTAGCCATTAGTTGCAGTAACTTGTGCATCTCTATTTCTCCATCTTCAGATGAATATATGAGTGATCTGTTTGTGAGGATATTCAACCCGTACTTGACATCCAAGTTATTGTCAGCGAACATGGCTTTCACAAGATCACCATCTTTGTAGTTGAAGAAGACTGCAATATGGAGAAATAGAGATTGCTCTTTCTCATGTAAACTCTCGTAGCCGACTCTTAGTACTTGCTCTATATCTTGATGATCCAGAATAGTTTCTAACCTGCGTATTACTTGTTCCCACTCCTCCTCATTCTTTCCACGTAAAGTTGAACCCACCACACGGAGACCTAATGGAAGGTCACCACAAAGCTCCGTTACTTTTAACGCAGGCTCTCTAAAACCATAATGTGGATAGTTTTGTCTAAAAGCATATCTACACAGGATCTCAAGAGCTTCTCTTCTAGTGGGAAACCGCACATGGTACGTATTGTTGATACCATGTTGCTGCAACAACTCTTTGTTTTCTGTGGTAACTACAATCCTACTTCCACGACCAAACCATGTAGTTTCATGAGCTAAGGCCTCTAGTTGCTTTAGATCATCAACATCATCAAGGATGATGAGCGCTCTCTTGTCGTGGAGCCACTCTTTTACTGCCCCTAAATGGCATATCGTCATACCATTTTGGTTCAAAATCTTTGAAAGAAATTTTTCTTGTGAGCGCAATTTCAAACCATACTCATCAAGACCATTACGACAACTTCCCCTAAGGTTGTCCACAAAACAAGTAAGCTGAAACCTATTCGATTCAGAGAATCGACTATGTAAAGCTCTGGCGATGGTAGTCTTACCAATCCCTGCTGGACCAGAGATGGCAACCATCTTAACTTCATCATTAATTATCTAAATCTAGCAAAGACTCCATCTCTCTTAAATGAGCCTCAAGTCCCACCATGTCATCAAAGTCTCTTGAGGGAGTAGCATTCAGTTTTTCCGAAACATCTCTACCAATCTTGTCGATCATTTCTGCTTCATTATCCCTAATAAAAGAGTAAGAAACCCATTCAGCTTTTAGTTCTCTTGAGTTATTATCACATGAGAAAAAATAAAGTATCTATAATTAATGAAGCACATACCAGTTTAGGAAGTGCTCTCCAGCTATGTTACCCACATGGGTCAACGCTTGGGTCCATTTCTGTCTCTTCTCTTCTGTTTTTCGGGCACAAGTTTTCTTGAAAACTTCCCCGAATTCACCGCTCTGTTTCCGCACATCAGATGGATCTACTCCGGTGTAAAAGATGGTCATCACGATTTGTCCCATTTCTTCCTTACATTTCAAAATCTCCAGCAGCTCATCCAAACACCAGCTGGAAGAGGCATAGTTCTTGGAGAGCACTACGATGGAGATCCTCGATTCTCTGAGCGCTTGTGTGAGTGCAGGAGCAATAACTTGACTTCTCTAGATCCTTTCATCATCGAACATCCTGATCCCATTGAAGGCAAACTGTTTGCGCAAGTGACTAAGAAACGTCTTACGGACATCTGGTCCATGGAAGCTCGTGAACACGCGGTATCTCCAGGTGAGAGGAGGAGGAGGAGGAGGAGAAGAAGAGGCCATCAGAGAGTTCATACTTGAGAGTAGGGATGTTATACAGGGTTGTGAGATTTAGGGCTGACCCAGCCCATTCAATAATTTAAGAACCCTAACGTATTATTCATAAAATGTTTAGGGCTACTTTAGGGCTGGGCTAAAGAAATAAAGGGTTTTCACAGGGTTAACCTATTAGATATTTTTTGTTATAGAACAATGTTTTGGTGTAGGGTTAAACCCTCAATTTTTTTTTTATAGATTTTTTGTTAAAATTGCTAAAAAAGTTTCTATAAAATTTCAGAAATGATTTTTTTCCGTCAAAATCACAAAAAAAAATATTTTGCCAAATCGATTTTTTCGCCAAAATCGGAAAAATCAAGTTTTTCCGAAAAAACCCACAAAATCGAGTTTTCCCACAAAAAACCACAAAATAAAGTTTTTCCGCATAAACCGTAAAACTGGTTTTTCCCGCCAAAATCGACAAATTAAGTTTTCCCACCAAAACCGAGAAACCCGAAAAATCGAGTTTTCAAGCCAAAATTGGGAAATCGAATTTTCCCGTCAAAACCGAGAAATCGAGAAATTGAGTTTTCCCGCCAAAAACGAGAAACCGGGGTTTCCCGCCAAAACCGAGAAATTAGGGTTTCCCGCCAAAACCAAGAAAACGAGTTATCCCGCCAAAACCGAGAAATCGAGTTTTCCCGAGAAATCAGGGTTTTTCAAGAAAACCGAGAAATCTTGTTTTTCGAGAAAACCGAAAAAATCGGTTTTCCCGAGAAAAATGAGAAATCAGGGTTTCCCGCCAAAACCGAGAAATCGGTTTTTTTCGAGAAACCGAGAAATCGGGGTTTTCCAAGAAAACCGAGAAATTTAGTTTTCCCGAAAAAACCAAGAAATTGGGGTTTCCCGCTAAAACCGAGAAGTCGGGGTTTTCTGCCAAAACCGAAAAATCAAGTTTTCCCGAGAAAACCGAGAAATCGAGTATTCTCGAGAAAACCGAGAAATCGAGTTTTCCCGAGAAAACAGAGAAATCGAGTTTTCCCGAGAAAACAGAGAAATCGAGTTTTCCGAGAAAAACGAGAAATCGATTTTTTCCTAGAAAACCGAGAAATCGAGTTTTCCCGAGAAAACCGAGAAATCGAGGTTTCCCGCCAAAACCGGAAAATCGAGTTTTCCAACCAAAACTGGGAAATCGAGTTTTCCGCTAAAACTGGGGAATCGAATTTTTCCGTCAAAATTTAGAAATTTTTGTTTTCTGCCAAAACCGAGAAATTGAGTTTTCTCACCAATACCACAAAAATGAGTTTTTCTGCCAAAATCAGAAAAATAAGTTTTTCCACCAAAACCTGGAAATTGAATTTTTCTGTCCAAATCAAAAATTTAAGGTTTTCTGCCAAAAACACAAAATTTTGTTTTTTTTGTTGAATTTGCAAAATCTCATTTTCCATCAAAATTCTCAAAATAGCTAAACAGTGTTAATCATGTTAATATTATTTGCTTTTGTTTTAAATTTTTTTTTTGAAATGGGTAACCCTAACCCAACCCCTTCATGCATAGACTATTAGGGTTAATGTTGGGTTGGGTTAGAATAGGGTTGGGTTTATATTTTATAGGGTTGAGTTGGGCTGGGTAACCCAATACAACATCCCTACTTGAGAGTGATCGTGAGTGGTTCAGGATCAAAGATTAAGAGAGATGTGTTCAGATAGGCATAAATGGTATTAGTAAATGGAAAACGCGTAGCGTTACTGTTAAGCCTGTTGACTATTGACCGAGACGAAGTTTCTTCGATCTTCTCTTCCAAAAGTAAACGAAAATGAGTGATTTAGTGCTAGCAGGTACAGTAGGTAGTTTTAAAAAAAGTTTTCTCCAAACTTTCTTCGTGGTTTTGAATTATTTACAAAATTAAAACTTTTAATTAATTTCTTGGTAATTTCGAAAATAGAAAAAACCTGTTACACAATAAACATTTCTTATTATTTACTAGAATGCCATACCATTATCATCAATTTTCCAATCACCATGAACTACCATTTTGAATTTTTAGAAACTCAAGAATTCAATTTCTAACAATTTTTTTCTTTTTCTAAACCAACAAATCCTCATTTTCTCTCATTTTCTCTTCATTTTCATAAAAAAAAACTCCCGTAACTTTCATTTTTATAAGTTAAACTTTCATATTTTCGAGTTTATTCAGTTATGAGTCGTCAAAGGTGGTTCTTTTTGCTCATATTTAGAGTTTAGGCAGTGGTAAAAGATGAAAACGAGTTTTATACCAAAAATATAACTATTTACATGATTTTCGTCATTATCTGTGTCGTGATAATAGACAATAATAGACTATTTTGTATGTGTATGCATACGTGTAGACTTACGAAACGCTCTACTAGTCAACTCACAAGTTAATTTTACAATTGACTCAAATAACTTTTTTTGTAAAGAAAACTTTCCCGGAAGTTTAGTCTTTCCATTAAAAATAAGCTCCATCAATTTGATCTAGAAAATATTTGACGTAAGCGGATGTTTCTAAATTCATTCACTAGGCTGAATGTAAAGACATAGATAAATCCATCTTCTTGGGATTTTTAAAGGCTGAATGTAAATCCACACAACGACAAAGAAAGAGAGAGGAACGTCATATAACATAGAAAGTAATTGATCATATATAAGACAAATGTACAACAGTAATCTGGATTCCTTGCCAGAAGTATTATAGTTGGTTGTTCTGCATCTCAAGTTTGATAAGATATTCATGATTAAAAATAGAAGGAAAACTAATATTACATGTTGAGAGACGGAATCTATACTATTAAAGCATGATCATATTGGTTTTTTTACTAGAAACACCTTTTTTTTACTAACATTTTATATTTCATTAAGGGCAATCAAGTAATGTTAATGACATATCTATATTGGATCTTTTTTTTTATTCAGCCCACTACCCACATCATATCTCTCTTGGGCCATTTGGGCATGGAGAAAATAATGTTTAATTTTCAAAACATAAATACTCATTAGACCTGGACGTTCGGGTACGGGTCGGTTCTTTTGGATATCGGATTTTTCGGGTTTTAAAGTTAAATTCCATTCGTGTATTATAAAATTTTGGGTCAGGTTCGAGTCGGGTTCCGGGTTCGGGTGGGTTCGGTTCTCATGCATAAGAACCTGAAAAATAACCAAATAACCAAAATATCTAAAACGGGTTCGGTTATTTGTACTCAAAGTAACCAAATTATCTGATTCGGTTCAAATTTTTGTATCCAAATTACTCAAAAATAACGAAAAGTGACCAAAAATATCTATTCTATACAATTTTTTTGGTTAAACTTTTATCCAAACTATCATATTTTATCCAAAAATACTCAAAAGTATCGAAAATAACTACTATAGTTAACTTATAATATTAGTTTAAAATATTAAAATAATTATTAATATAATTATAACATGTATTTTTAGATATATATTCACATTTCAGATGTCTTCGGATACTCATTCGGTTCTCGGGTCGGGTCGGGTTTGGGACCGGTTCTTCGGATATAGCAATTTAGAACTCATTCGAATATTTATCCAGAGTCTGATCGGGTTCGGAACCCTGATTTTCGGGTCGGTTTCGGGTTGGTTCTTCGGGTGCGAATATTGTGATCAGGTCTATTCTCCTTTAAAATGAAACACGATAAAGAAAGATAAAAAGTTTAAGTTTTTTTTATAAAAAAAAAACAAATATATAAAATATGATATTTATTAAATATTTTTCAATTTAAAAAAAAATAAAGGAAAATAAACCCGCGCTTTGAAAGCGCGGGTCAAAATCTAGTTAATATTATATGTTGTGATTTCGGACTTGAGGAGATTAGGATTTCGGCTTGAACCTCTTGGTATCTATCTTATTAAAATAGAAACATTACAATTTCTTATAGGTAGATTTTAATGTTGGACCTTATGTAATTAATGCTATATTATTCTACTTATTATTAAACATGTTTTTTATAAATAATTAACATCAACCATTACCATAGTTTTTCACTTTTTACCTTATTATTATATCTACTACGCATGTTTCCTTATATTGCATATATTTTACTATAAGCTAGATACATCCACTAGCATATTATAC